>NC_069503.1:968610228-968812728 GCF_027579735.1 Bombina bombina
CCCCAACAAAAGTAAATCTAAGGGATCTGGGAGTGGGTGGGGGATTGGTCTGTGGGGTGCGGAAAGCTACACTACAGAAAAAATTAAAAAAAATTAAAAAAAACATTTGTATTTGCAAACGGGGCACAGCTGCCAGTACCCAAGATGGCTCCCAGTAAGGTAGAGGTGGAGGGTTAGAGAGCTGTTTGGGGTGGGGATCAGGGAGGTTGGGGGCTAAGGGGGGATCCTACACAGCTGCATATGTAAATATGCTATACAATTTTTTTTTAAATTTTAAATATACCTTTTATTTTAGTACTGGCAGACTTTCTGCCAGTACTTAAGATGGCGGGGACAATTGTGGGGTGGGGGAGGGAAGGGAGCTGCTTGGGAGGGATCAGGGGGTCTTATGTGTCAGGTGGGAGGCTGATCTCTACACTAAAGCTAAAATTAACCCTGCAAGCTCCCTACAAACTACCTAATTAACCCCTTCACTGCAAGCCATAATACACGTGTGATGCGCAGCAGCATTTAGCGGCCTTCTAATTACCAGAAAGCAACGCCAAAGTCATATATGTCTGCTATTTCTGAACAAAGGGGATCCCAGAGAAGCATTTACAACCATTTATGCCATACTTGCAAAAGTTGTTTGTAAATAATTTCAGTGAGAAACCTAAAATTGTTAAAAATTTTAAGTTTTTTTTTTTTTTTATTTGATCGCATTTAGCGGTGAAATGGTAGCATGAAATATACCAAGATGGGCCTAGATCAATACTTGGGGTTGTCTACTACACTACACTAAAGCTAAAATTAACCGTAGACGCTCCCTACATGCTCCCTAATTAACCCCATCACTGCTGGGCATAATACACATGTGATGCGCAGTGACATTTAGCGGCCTTCTAATTACCAAAAAGCAACGCCAAAGTCATATATGTCTGCTATTTCTGAACAAAGGGGATCCCAGAGAAGCATTTACAACCATTTATGCCATAATTGCACAAGTTGTTTGTAAATAATTTCAGTAAGAAACCTAAAGTTTGTGAAAATATTTGGGAAAAAGTTAACAATTTTTTTTATTTGATTGCATTTGGTGGTGAAATGGTGGCATGAAATATACCAAAATGGGCCTAGATCAATACTTTGGGATGTCTTCTAAAACAAAATATATACATGTCTAGGGTTAATCAGGGATTCCTGAAAGATATCAGTGTTCCAATGTAACTAGCGCTAATTTTGAAAAAAAGTGGTTTGGAACTAGCAAAGTGCTACTTGTATTTATGGCCCTATGACTTGCAAAAAAAAACAAAGAACATGTAAACATTGGGTATTTCTAAACTCAGGACAAAATTTAGAAACTATTTAGCATGGGTGTTTTTGGTGATTGTAGATGTGTAACAGATTGTGGGGGTCAAAGTTAGAAAAAGTGTGTTTTTTTCCATTTTTTCCTAATATTTTATCATTTTTTTAAAGTAAATTATAAGATATGATGAAAATAATGGTATCTTTAGAAAGTCCATTTAATGGCGAGACAAACGGTATATAATATGTATGGGTACAGTAAATGAGTAAGAGGAAAATTACAGCTAAACACAAACACCGCAGATATTTAAAAATAGCCCTGGTCCTTCAGGGAAAGAAATTGAAAAATGGCCTTGGTCCTTAAGGGGTTAAATAATTACAGAGCCTTAATTACTTCCCTGCCTTATATTTATTATGTATGAGCCATTTTGTGTTATCATGCCTTCTTTCTGCATGTTTTGAACAAACTGGACTTTCACTGATATAAGGCAATGCATATTTGGTACAAAACCACTACTAATGATGTCACATAAATTTAATGTATCAGAATTCTTTGTTAAGTATACCCTGCTTACTATCCTTAGCATCTGCACATGGCAGGAGATTCCCAGTAGACCACTAGTCCCAGACTAGTATGAGGGAATAGGCTTTTGTCTGTATTTATCATTTAGTCACAGACTAGTATGAGGGAATAGGCCTTTGTCGGTATTTATCATTTAGTCACAGAGGGAATAGGCTTTTGTCTGTATTTATCATTTAGTCACAGACTAGTATGAGGGAATAGGCCTTTGTCGGTATTTATCATTTAGTCACAGAGGGAATAGGCCTTTGTCTGTATTTATCATTTAGTCACAGACTAGTATGAGAGAATAGGCCTTTGTCAGTATTTATCATTTAGTCACAGACTAGTATCAAGGAATAGGCTTTTGTCTGTATTTATCATTTAGTCACAGACTAGTAGGAGGGAATAGGCTTTTGTCTGTATTTATCATTTAGTCCCAGACTAGTAGGAGGGAATAAGCCTTTGTCTGTATTTATCATTTAGTCCCAGACTAGTTTGAGAGAATAGACCTTTGTCGGTATTTATCATTTAGTCACAGAGGGAATAGGCCTTTGTCTGTATTTATCATTTAGTCACAGACTAGTATCAAGGAATAGGCCTTTGTCTGTATTTTATCATTTAGTCACAGACTAGTAGGAGGGAATAGGCCTTTGTCTGTATTTATCATTTAGTCACAGACTAGTAAGAAGGAATAGGCTTCTATCTGTATTTATCATTTAGTCACAGACTAGTATCAAGGAATAGGCTTTTGTCTGTAATTATCATTTAGTCACAGACTAGTATGAGAGAATAGGCCTTTGTCGGTATTTATCATTGAGTCACAGACTAGTATAAGGGAATAGGCCTTTGTCTGTATTTATCATTTAGTCACAGACTAGTATCAAGGAATAGGCTTTTGTCTGTATTTATCATTTAGTCACAGCCTAGTGTGAGGGAATAGGCTTTTATCTGTATTTATCATTTAGTCACAGACTAGTATGAGGGAATAGGCTTTTGTCTGTATTTATCATTTAGTCCCAGACTAGTAGGAGGGAATAGGCCTTTGTCTGTATTTATCATTTAGTCCCAGACTAGTAGGAGGGAAAAGGCCTTTGTCTGTATTTATCATTTAGTCCCAGACTAGTATGAGGGAATAGGCCTTTGTCGGTATTTATCATTTAGTCACAGAGGGAATAGGCCTTTGTCTGTATTTATCATTTAGTCACAGACTAGTATGAGAGAATAGGCCTTTGTCGGTACTTATCATTTAGTCACAGACTAGTATGAGAGAATAGGCCTTTGTCGGTATTTATCATTTAGTCACAGAGGGAATAGGCCTTTTTCGGTATTTATAATTTAGTCACAGACTAGTATCAAGGAATAGGCTTTTGTCTGTATTTATCATTTAGTCACAGACTAGTATGAGGGAATAGACCTTTGTCTGTATTTATCATTTAGTCACAGACTAGTAGGAGGGAATAGGCCTTTGTCTGTATTTCTCATTTAGTCACAGACTAGTAGGAGGGAATAGGCTTTTATCTGTATTTTATCATTTAGTCACAGACTAGTAGGAGGGAATAGGCCTTTGTCTGTATTTATCATTTAGTAACAGACTAGTAATAGGGAATAGGCTTTTATCTGTATTTATCATTTAGTCACAGACTAGTATGAGGGAATAGGCCTTTGTCTGTATTTCTCATTTAGTCACAGACTAGTATGAGGGAATAGGCCTTTGTCTGTATTTCTCATTTAGTCACAGACTAGTAGTAGGGAATGGGCTTTTATCTGTATCATTTAGTCCCAGACTAGTATGAGGGAATAGGCCTTAGTCTGTATTTATCATTTAGTCACAGACTAGTATGAGGGAATAGGCCTTAGTCTGTATTTATCATTTAGTCACAGACTAGTATGAGGGAATAGGCCTTTGTCTGTATTTATCATTTAGTAACAGACTAGTAATAGGCTTTTATCTGTATTTATCATTTAGTCACAGACTAGTATGAGGGAATAGGCCTTAGTCTGTATTTATCATTAGTCACAGACTAGTATGAGGGAATAGGCCTTTGTCTGTATTTTATCATTTAGTCACAGACTAGTATGAGGGAATAGGCTTTTATCTGTATCATTTAGTCACAGACTAGTATCAAGGAATAGGCTTTTGTCTGTATTTATCATTTAGTCACAGACTAGTATGAGGGAATAGGCTTTTATCTGTATCATTTAGTCACAGACTAGTAGGAGGGAATAGGCTTTTATCTGTATTTATTTATCATTTAGTCACAGACTAGTAGGAGGGAATAGGCTTTTCTCCAACATAGGTGTGTCCGGTCCACGGCGTCATCCTTACTTGTGGGATATTCTCTTCCCCAACAGGAAATGGCAAAGAGCCCAGCAAAGCTGGTCATATGATCCCTCCTAGGCTCCGCCTACCCCAGTCATTCTCTTTGCCGTTGCACAGGCAACATCTCCACGGAGATGGCTAAAAGCGCGATTGCTCTGTTTTAAACACTGAAGAGCAAGAGGACGCTGATGATAACGTTTCTGACATACCCTCACACCAATCTGAAGGGGCCAGGAGGGAGGTTTTGTCTGAGGGAGAAATTTCAGATTCAGGAAAAATTTCTCAACAAGCTGAACCTGATGTTGTAACATTTAAATTTAAATTAGAACATCTCCGCGCACTGCTTAAGGAGGTATTATCTACTCTGGATGATTGTGACAATTTGGTCATTCCAGAGAAATTATGTAAGATGGACAAGTTCCTAGAGGTTCCGGTGCCCCCCGATGTTTTTCCTATACCCAATCGGGTGGCGGACATAGTAAATAAGGAATGGGAAAGGCCCGGCATACCTTTTGTTCCTCCCCCTATATTTAAGAAATTATTTCCTATAGTCGACCCCAGAAAGGACTTATGGCAGACAGTCCCTAAGGTCGAGGGGGCGGTCTCTACTCTAAACAAACGCACTACTATTCCCATAGAAGATAGTTGTGCTTTCAAAGATCCTATGGATAAAAAATTAGAGGGTTTGCTTAAAAAGATGTTTGTTCAGCAAGGTTACCTTCTACAACCGATTTCATGCATTGTTCCTGTCACTACGGCAGCGTGTTTCTGGTTCGAAGAACTAGAAAAGTCGCTCAATAAAGAATCTTCGTATGAGGAGGTTATGGACAGAGTTCAAGCACTTAAATTGGCTAACTCTTTTATTCTAGATGCCGCTTTGCAATTAGCTAGATTAGCGGCGAAAAATTCAGGGTTTGCTATCGTGGCGCGCAGAGCGCTTTGGCTAAAGTCTTGGTCAGCGGATGTGTCTTCCAAGACAAAATTGCTTAACATCCCTTTCAAGGGCAAAACACTGTTTGGTCCTGATTTGAAAGAGATTATTTCAGACATCACCGGGGGAAAGGGCCACGCCCTTCCTCAGGATAGGTCTTTTAAGGCTAGAAATAAGCCTAATTTTCGTCCCTTTCGCAGAAACGGACCAGCCTCTACTTCTACATCCTCTAAGCAAGAGGGTAATACTTCTCAACCCAAACCAGCCTGGAGACCGATGCAAGGCTGGAACAAGGGTAAGCAGGCCAAGAAGCCTGCCACTGCTACCAAAACAGCATGAATGGATGGCTCCCGATCCGGGTCCGGATCTGGTGGGGGGCAGACTTTCTCTCTTTGCTCAGGCCTGGGCAAGAGATGTTCAGGATCCTTGGGCACTAGAAATAGTTTCTCAAGGTTATCTCCTGGAATTCAAGGAACTACCCCCAAGGGGAAGGTTCCACAGGTCTCAATTATCTTCAAACCAAATAAAAAGACAGGCATTCTTACATTGTGTAGAAGACCTGTTAAAGATGGGAGTAATTCATCCAGTTCCAATAGGAGAACAAGGGATGGGGTTTTACTCCAACCTGTTCATAGTTCCCAAAAAAGAGGGAACATTCAGACCAATTTTAGATCTCAAGATCCTAAACAAATTTCTCAGGGTTCCATCGTTCAAAATGGAAACCATTCGAACGATCCTTCCTACAATCCAGGAAGGTCAATTTATGACCACGGTGGATTTAAAGGATGCGTACCTACATATTCCTATCCACAAGGAACATCATCAGTTCCTAAGGTTCGCTTTCTGGACAAGCATTACCAGTTTGTGGCACTTCCATTCGGATTAGCCACTGCTCCGAGAATTTTCACAAAGGTACTAGGGTCCCTTCTAGCGGTTCTAAGACCAAGGGGCATTGCAGTAGTACCGTACTTGGACGACATCCTGATTCAAGCGTCGTCTCTGTCAAAAGCAAAGGCTCATACGGACATCGTCCTAGCCTTTCTCAGATCTCACGGATGGAAAGTGAACATAGAAAAAAGTTCTCTTTCCCCGTCAACAAGAGTTCCCTTCTTGGGAACAATAATAGACTCCTTAGAAATGAAGATTTTTCTGACAGAGGTCAGAAAATCAAAACTTCTAAGTTCTTGTCAAGTACTTCATTCTGTTCTTCGTCCTTCCATAGCGCAGTGCATGGAAGTAATAGGATTGATGGTTGCAGCAATGGACATAGTTCCTTTTGCAAGAATTCATCTAAGACCATTACAACTGTGCATGCTCAGACAGTGGAATGGGGATTACACAGACTTGTCTCCGACGATTCAAGTAGATCAAAGGACCAGAGATTCACTCCGTTGGTGGCTGATCCTGGACAACCTGTCACAGGGAATGAGCTTCCGCAGACCAGAGTGGGTCATTGTCACGACCGACGCCAGTCTGGTGGGCTGGGGCGCGGTCTGGGAACCCCTGAAAGCTCAGGGTCTATGGTCTCGGGAAGAATCTCTTCTCCCGATAAACATTCTGGAACTGAGAGCGATATTCAATGCTCTCAAAGCTTGGCCTCATCTAGCAAAGGCCAAATTCATAAGGTTTCAATCAGACAACATGACGACAGTTGCATATATCAACCATCAGGGGGGAACAAGGAGTTCCCTGGCGATGGAGGAAGTGACCAAGATAATTCAATGGGCGGAGGATCACTCCTGCCACTTGTCTACAATCCACATCCCAGGAGTGGAAAATTGGGAAGCGGATTTTCTGAGTCGTCAGACATTCCATCCGGGGGAGTGGGAACTCCATCCGGAAATCTTTGCCCAAATAACTCGATTATGGGGCATTCCAGACATGGATCTGATGGCCTCTCGTCAGAACTTCAAGGTTCCTTGTTACGGGTCCAGATCCAGGGATCCCAAGGCGACTCTAGTAGATGCACTAGTAGCACCTTGGACCTTCAACCTAGCTTATGTATTCCCACCGTTTCCTCTCATTCCCAGGCTGGTAGCCAGGATCAATCAGGAGAGGGCTTCGGTGATCTTGATAGCTCCTGCGTGGCCACGCAGGACTTGGTATGCAGACCTGGTGAATATGTCATCGGCTCCACCATGGAAGCTACCTTTGAGACAGGACCTTCTTGTTCAAGGTCCATTCGAACATCCGAATCTGGTTTCCCTCCAACTGACTGCTTGGAGATTGAACGCTTGATTTTATCAAAGCGTGGGTTTTCAGATTCTGTAATAGATACTCTGATTCAGGCTAGAAAGCCTGTAACTAGAAAAATTTACCATAAGATATGGAAAAAATATATCTGTTGGTGTGAATCTAAAGGATTCCCCTGGAACAAGATAAAAATTCCTAAGATTCTATCCTTTCTACAAGAAGGTTTGGAGAAAGGATTATCTGCAAGTTCTCTGAAGGGACAGATCTCTGCGTTATCTGTTTTACTTCACAAAAGGCTGGCAGCTGTGCCAGACGTTCAAGCGTTTGTTCAGGCTCTGGTTAGAATCAAGCCTGTTTAAAGACCTTTGACTCCTCCCTGGAGTCTTAATCTAGTTCTTTCAGTTCTTCAAGGGGTTCCGTTTGAACCCTTACATTCCGTAGATATTAAGTTATTATCTTTGAAAGTTTTGTTTTTGGTTGCAATTTCTTCTGCTAGAAGAGTTTCAGAGTTATCTTCTCTGCAGTGTTCTCCGCCCTATCTGGTGTTCCATGCAGATAAGGTGGTTTTGCGTACAAAGACTGGTTTTCTTCCGAAAGTTGTTTCCAACAAGAATATTAACCAGGAGATAGTTGTACCTTCTTTGTGTCCGAATCCAGTTTCAAAGAAGGAACGTTTGTTACACAATTTGGACGTGGTCCGTGCTCTAAAATTCTATTTAGAGGCCACTAAAGATTTTAGACAAACATCTTCTTTGTTTGTTGTTTATTCTGGTAAAAGGAGAGGTCAAAAGGCAACTTCTACCTCTCTTTCTTTTTGGCTTAAAAGCATTATCCGATTGGCTTATGAGACTGCCGGACGGCAGCCTCCTGAAAGAATCACAGCTCATTCCACTAGGGCTGTGGCTTCCACATGGGCCTTCAAGAACGAGGCTTCTGTTGACCAGATATGTAAGGCAGCGACTTGGTCTTCACTGCACACTTTTGCCAAATTTTACAAATTTGATACTTTTGCTTCTTCAGAGGCTATTTTTGGGAGAAAGGTTTTGCAAGCCGTGGTGCCTTCCATTTAGGTGACCTGATTTGCTCCCTCCCTTCATCCGTGTCCTAAAGCTTTGGTATTGGTTCCCACAAGTAAGGATGACGCCGTGGACCGGACACACCTATGTTGGAGAAAACAGAATTTATGCTTACCTGATAAATTACTTTCTCCAACGGTGTGTCCGGTCCACGGCCCGCCCTGTTTTTTTTAATCAGGTCTGATGAATTATTTTCTCTAACTACAGTCACCACGGTATCATATGGTTTCTCCTATGCATATTTCCTCCTGTACGTCGGTCGAATGACTGGGGTAGGCGGAGCCTAGGAGGGATCATATGACCAGCTTTGCTGGGCTCTTTGCCATTTCCTGTTGGGGAAGAGAATATCCCACAAGTAAGGATGACGCCGTGGACCGGACACACCGTTGGAGAAAGTAATTTATCAGGTAAGCATAAATTCTGTTTTTTCTGTATTATTTAGTCACAGACTAGTAGGAGGGAATGGGCTTTTGTCTGTATTTATCATTTAGTCCCAGACTAGTAGGAGGGAATAGGCCTTTGTCTGTATTTATCATTTAGTCCCAGACTAGTAGGAGGGAATAGGCCTTTGTCTGTATTTATCATTTAGTCCCAGACTAGTAGGATGGAATAGGCCTTTGTCTGTATTTATCATTTAGTCCCAGACTAGTAGGAGGGAATAGGCTTTTGTCTGTATTTATCATTTAGTCACAGACTAGTATGAGGGAATAGGCCTTTGTCGGTATTTATCATTTAGTCACAGAGGGAATAGGCCTTTGTCTGTATTTATCATTTAGTCACAGACTAGTATGAAAGAATAGGCCTTTGTCGGTATTTATCATTTATCACAGACTAGTATCAAGGAATAGGCTTTTGTCTGTATTTATCATTTAGTCACACACTAGTATGAGGGAATAGACCTTTGTCTGTATTTATCATTTAGTCACCGACTAGTAGGAGGGAATAGGCCTTTGTCTGTATTTATCATTTAGTCACAGACTAGTAGGAGGGAATAGGCCTTTGTCTGTATTTTATCATTTAGTCACAGACTAGTAGGAGGGAATAGGCCTTTGTCTGTATTTATCATTTAGTCACAGACTAGTAGTAGGGAATAGGCTTTTATCTTTATCATTTAGTCCCAGACTAGTATGAGGGAATAGGCTTTTGTCTGTATTTATCATTTAGTCCCAGACTAGTAGGAGGGAATAGGCCTTTGTATGTATTTATCATTTAGTCCCAGACTAGTAGGAGGGAATAGGCTTTTGTCTGTATTTATCATTTAGTCACAGACTAGTATGAGGGAATAGGCCTTTGTCTGTATTTATCATTTAGTCACAGACTAGTATGAGAGAATAGGCCTTTGTCGGTATTTATCATTTAGTCACAGACTAGTATCAAGGAATAGGCTTTTGTCTGTATTTATCATTTAGTCACAGACTAGTATGAGGGAATAGACCGTTGTCTGTATTTATCATTTAGTCACAGAGGGAATAGGCCTTTGTCTGTATTTATCATTTAGTCACAGACTAGTAGGAGGGAATAGGCCTTTGTCTGTATTTATCATTTAGTCACAGACTAGTAGGAGGGAATAGGCCTTTGTCTGTATTTATCATTTAGTCACAGACTAGTAGGAGGGAATAGGCTGTTATCTGTATTTATCATTTAGTCACAGACTAGTATGAGGGAATATGACTTTGTCTGTATTTCTCATTTAGTCACAGACTAGTAGTAGGGAATAGGCTTTTATCTGTATCATTTAGTCCCAGACTAGTATGACGGAATAGGCCTTTGTCTGTATTTATCATTTAGTCACAGACTAGTAGGAGGGAATAGGCTTTTATCTTTATCATTTAGTCCCAGACTAGTATGAGGGAATAGGCTTTTGTCTGTATTTCTCATTTAGTCACAGACTAGTATGAGGGAATAGGCTTTTATCTGTATTTATCATTTAGTCACAGACTAGTATCAAGGAATAGGCTTTTGTCTGTAATTATCATTTAGTCACAGACTAGTATGAGGGAATAGGCCTTTGTCGGTATTTATCATTTAGTCACAGAGGGAATAGGCCTTTGTCTGTATTTATCATTTAGTCACAGACTAGTAGGAGGGAATAGGCTTTTATCTTTATCATTTAGTCCCAGACTAGTATGGGAGAATAGGCCTTAGTCTGTATTTATCATTTAGTCCCAGACTAGTATGAAGGAATAGGTTTTTGTCTGTATTTATCATTTAGTCACAGACTAGTAGGAGGGAGTAGGCGTTTATCTGTTTTTATCATTTAGTCACAGAGTAGTATGAGGGAATAGGCTTTTGTCTGTATTTATCATTTAGTTACAGACTAGTATGAGGGAATAGACCTTTGTCTGTATTTATCATTTAGTCACAGACTAGTATGAGGGAATAGGCCTTTGTCGGTATTTATCATTTAGTCACAGAGGGAATAGGCCTTTGTCTGTTTTTATCATTTAGTCACAGACTAGTATGAGAGAATAGGCCTTTGTCGGTATTTCTCATTTAGTTACAGACTAGTATGAGGGAATAGACCTTTGTCTGTATTTATCATTTAGTCACAGACTAGTATGAGGGAATAGGCCTTTGTCGGTATTTATCATTTAGTCACAGAGGGAATAGGCTTTTGTCTGTATTTATCATTTAGTCACAGACTAGTAAGAGGGAATAGGCTTTTATCTCTATTTATCATTTAGTCACAGAATAGTATGAGGGAATAGGCCTTTGTCTGTATTTATCATTTAGTCACAGACTAGTAGGAGGGAATAGGCTTTTATCTTTATCATTTAGTCCCAGACTAGTATGGGAGAATAGGCCTTAGTCTGTATTTATCATTTAGTCCCAGACTAGTATGAAGGAATAGGCTTTTGTCTGTATTTATCATTTAGTCACAGACTAGTAGGAGGGAGTAGGCGTTTATCTGTTTTTATCATTTAGTCACAGAGTAGTATGAGGGAATAGGCTTTTGTCTGTATTTATCATTTAGTCGCAGACTAGTATGAGGGAATAGGCCTTAGTCTGTATTTATCATTTAGTCACAGACTAGTAGGAGGGAATAGGCTTTTGTCTGTATTTATCATTTAATCACAGACTAGTATGAGGGAATAGGTCTTAGTCTGTATTTATCATTTAGTCCCACACTAGTAGGAGGGAATAGGCTTTTGTCGGTATTTATAATTTAGTCACAGACTAGTATGAGGGAATAGGCCTTTGTCTGTATTTATCATTTAGTTACAGACTAGTATGAGGGAATAGACCTTTGTCTGTATTTATCATTTAGTCACAGACTAGTATGAGGGAATAGACCTTTGTCTGTATTTATCATTTAGTCACAGACTAGTATGAGGGAATAGGCCTTTGTCTGTATTTATCATTTAGTCACAGAGGGAATAGGCCTTTGTCTGTTTTTATCATTTAGTCACAGACTAGTAGGAGGGAATAGGCTTTTGTCTGTATTTATCATTTAGTCACAGAATAGTATGAGGGAATAGGCTTTTATCTGTATTTATCATTTAGTCACAGAATAGTATGAGGGAATAGGCTTTTGTCTGTATCATTTAGTCCCAGACTAGTATGTACTAAAAAATCTATTTATCCGCTCACTACATTTTTCCCTACCACCTTGTTATTTTTGCCTCGCCACTTTTAGGTGGTGGGCAAGGTATAAAGCAATATGAAAGTCAATGTAGACGCCAGTCTAAACCAATAAAAAAGTCAGTAATATCATCATTGTACTTACATTGTTTATTTCTGCAGCTATAGAGACACTTCACTATTTGTTTATTCTCCGTGTGATGCAAATCCGGTCTAGAAGACAGAATACTGAAGAAAATGTCGCTAATCGATTAGTTAGAAGAAGGAGAGTTCAACCCTTCCATGGGTTGGTTTGCACGGCCTTTTAGACAGAGAGACTGTACAAAGATTCAGGCTTGATCGTTAATCTATATTACACTTGTATCGAGAGATAGAAGAAGATTATTTGGAGCCAATGACGGCGCATTCACGGGCTATTCCGGGACTATTGAAACTATTAACTGCATTGCATTTTATGGCAAGAGGCTCCTTTCAGTTGGTTTCTAGCGTCATTATTGGAATAATTCAATCAGCATTTTCACGTCACTTAACAAAAGTCATAGAGGCTATGATGATTATAACGCGCAGAATGGACTGATCCAAAATTTTTTAACAATAATAAAATTCTTTAGAAATGTTGCCCTTTTATAGTAGTCAAATTCTTTTCCCGCAACTACTATGACGTTTCTGACACCTTGCATGTCACGTGTTAATAATTTGCCATACAATTCTACTGACATTTAAGTACATTCGTTTAGTCGTGGCAAGCGAGGCATCAAATTTATCAATAATCCGCCACTGCTCGCGGCGGGCTAGACGTGTCTATTTCTGGGTGTTTTCTAGTACATATTGACAGCGGATACCATGTCGCCCATGGGGAGTAACAGCGAGTTTATCTGCGTCTACAATGTCGGATTAATTGATGGCTTAATACATGATGGTGCCCTTAGTGCCAGACTAGTATGAGGGAATAGGCTGTTATCTGTATTTATCATTTAGTCACAGACTAGTATGAGGGAATAGGCTGTTATCTGTATTTATCATTTAGTCACAGACTAGTAGGAGGGAATAGGCTTTTATCTGTATTTATCATTTAGTCACAGACTAGTAGGAGGGACTAGGCCTTTGTCTGTATTTATCATTTAGTCACGGACTAGTATAAGGGAATAGGCCTTTGTCTGTATTTATCATTTAGTCACAGACTAGTATGAGGGAATAGGCTGTTATCTGTATTTATCATTTAGTCACAGACTAGTAGGAGGGAATAGGCTTTTATCTGTATTTATCATTTAGTCACAGACTAGTATCAAGGAATAGGCTTTTGTCTGTAATTATCATTTAGTCACAGACTAGTATGAGGGAATAGGCCTTTGTCGGTATTTATCATTTAGTCACAGAGGGAATAGGCCTTTGTCTGTATTTATCATTTAGTCACAGACTAGTATGAGAGAATAGGCCTTTGTCTGTATTTATCATTTAGTCACAGACTAGTAGGAGGGAATAGGCTTTTGTCTGTATTTATCATTTAGTCACAGACTAGTAAGAGGGAATAGGCTTTTATCTCTATTTATCATTTAGTCACAGAATAGTATGAGGGAATAGGCCTTTGTCTGTATTTATCATTTAGTCACAGACTAGTAGGAGGGAATAGGCTTTTATCTTTATCATTTAGTCCCAGACTAGTATGGGAGAATAGGCCTTAGTCTGTATTTATCATTTAGTCCCAGACTAGTATGAAGGAATAGGCTTTTGTCTGTATTTATCATTTAGTCACAGACTAGTAGGAGGGAGTAGGCGTTTATCTGTTTTTATCATTTAGTCACAGAGTAGTATGAGGGAATAGGCTTTTGTCTGTATTTATCATTTAGTCGCAGACTAGTATGAGGGAATAGGCCTTAGTCTGTATTTATCATTTAGTCACAGACTAGTAGGAGGGAATAGGCTTTTGTCTGTATTTATCATTTAATCACAGACTAGTATGAGGGAATAGGTCTTAGTCTGTATTTATCATTTAGTCCCACACTAGTAGGAGGGAATAGGCTTTTGTCGGTATTTATAATTTAGTCACAGACTAGTATGAGGGAATAGGCCTTTGTCTGTATTTATCCTTTAGTCACAGAGGGAATAGGCCTTTGTCTGTTTTTATCATTTAGTCACAGACTAGTATGAGAGAATAGGCCTTTGTCGGTATTTCTCATTTAGTCACAGACTAGTATGAGGGAATAGGCTTTTATCTGTATTTATCATTTAGTCACAGAAAAGTATGAGGGAATAGGCTTTTATCTGTATTTATCATTTAGTCACAGACTAGTATGAAGGAATAGGCTTTTGTCGGTATTTCTCATTTAGTCACAGACTAGTATGAGGGAATAGGCTTTTATCTGTATCATTTAGTCCCAGACTAGTATGTACTAAAAAATCTATCCGCTCACTACATTTTTCGCTACCACCTTGTTATTTTTGCCTCGCCACTTTTAGGTGGTGGGCAAGGTATAAAGCAATATGAAAGTCAATGTAGACGCCAGTCTAAACCAATAAAAAAGTCAGTAATATCATCATTGTACTTACATTGTTTATTTCTGCAGCTATAGAGACACTTCACTATTTGTTTATTCTCCGTGTGATGCAAATCCGGTCTAGAAGACAGAATACTGAAGAAAATGTCGCTAATCGATTAGTTAGAAGAAGGAGAGTTCAACCCTTCCATGGGTTGGTTTGCACGGCCTTTTAGACAGAGAGACTGTACAAAGATTCAGGCTTGATCGTTAATCTATATTACACTTGTATCGAGAGATAGAAGAAGATTATTTGGAGCCAATGACGGCACATTCACGGGCTATTCCTGGACTATTGAAACTATTAACTGCATTGCATTTTATGGCAAGAGGCTCCTTTCAGTTGGTTTCTAGCGTCATTATTGGAATAATTCAATCAGCATTTTCACGTCACTTAACAAAAGTCATAGAGGCTATGATGATTATAACGCGCAGAATGGACTGATCCAAATTTTTTTAACAATAATAAAATTCTTTAGAAATGTTGCCCTTTTATAGTAGTCAAATTCTTTTCCCGCAACTACTATGACGTTTCTGACACCTTGCATGTCACGTGTTAATAATTTGCCATACAATTCTACTGACATTTAAGTACATTCGTTTAGTCGTGGCAAGCGAGGCATCAAATTTATCAATAATCCGCCACTGCTCGCGGCGGGCTAGACGTGTCTATTTCTGGGTGTTTTCTAGTACATATTGACAGCGGATACCATGTCGCCCATGGGGAGTAACAGCGAGTTTATCTGCGTCTACAATGTCGGATTAATTGATGGCTTAATACATGATGGTGCCCTTAGTGCCAGACTAGTATGAGGGAATAGTCTTTTGTCTGTATTTTATCATTTAGTCACAGACTGTTATGAGGGACTAGGCCTTTGTCTGTATTTATCATTTAGTCACGGACTAGTATAAGGGAATAGGCCTTTGTCTGTATTTATCATTTAGTCACAGACTAGTATGAGGGAATAGGCTGTTATCTGTATTTATCATTTAGTCACAAACTAGTATGAGGGAATAGGCTGTTATCTGTATTTATCATTTAGTCACAGACTAGTAGGAGGGAATAGGCTTTTTTCTGTATTTATCATTTAGTCACAGACTAGTATAAGGGAATAGGCTTTTATCTGTATTTATCATTTAGTCACAGACTAGTATGAGGGAATAGGCTTTTATCTGTATTTATCATTTAGTCACAGACTAGTATGAGGGAATAGGCCTTTGTCTGTATTTATCATTTAGTCACAGACTAGTATGAGGGAATTGGCTTATGTCTGTATTTATCATTTAGTCACAGACTAGTAGGAGGGAATAGGCTTTTGTCTGTAATTATCATTTAGTCACAGACTAGTAGGAGGGAACAGGCTTTTGTCTGTAATTATCATTTAGTCCCAGACTGTATTCATGAGTATTTTTTATCACAAACTTGTAATCTATACTGATATTTTCCACCTGTGCTTCTTTAAATTAATGTAATTTATGAAAATGATCTTTAGATATTTGCAAAATAATTTCCTTATGTGTAAAAAAAATGAATAGTGATAAACCTTTTAAAAATATCTGCTTTCTGGTATATTTTTTATTGCTCACTGATTTATTTTTTCTGTTTTTATCTCTTTCTTCTTGTAATATACCTATTTTTTTTAGGTAATAAAAAATAATCTCAACCCTGTCTGGAGACCCTTCAAGATACCTCTGCAGTCTCTCTGTAATGGAGACATGGATCAGAAAATCAGGGTAAGATACCAGGCTGTAATACAAAAATAAATACTATTCTCTGAAGCTAGTAGAATAATTATTTTATATTAGAATTTCCTTCCTAAGATAGGGAGAGTCCACGGGTTCATTCCTTACTCTTGGGAAATACAACACCTGGCCACCAGGAGGAGGCAAAGACACACCAGCCAAAGGCTTAAATATCCCTCCCACTTCCTCATTTCCCCAGTCATTCTTTGCCTTTCGTCACATTAGGAGGTGGCAGATAAGTGTCAGAAGATTTGGAGAGTCCTGAAAAAGGGTATCTGTCCTTCGAGATAGGATTGGACTTTTAAGTAGTCATGTCAACCTTTCAGTGAGAGTATTGATGAAAGTTAGAGTCTGGAGATGCAGGGAAAGTTTTTCTGCGAAACTATCTAGACTACTGCTAACAGCTTCTAAGCAATCAGTGTTGACGAGTTTTACTGCCTGCTTTCTCTCACTCAAGTCCATGTCAGGAGCGCTGCTATAAGACTGTCATGCTTGAGAGGCTGTGTTCTGTTCCACAGCATGGATCCTGGAAGTAAGATTGTTTCAATTTTTACACATAAAGCTCTATAACAGGGTCACAGTGTGGCTCCTTTATACCTTGATAGGATCCAGGTTTAATATCCTCTGAAGGGGGTTTATTGAACAGTTGGGGTTAATTAATCAGTGTATTTATTATTTACATTCTGCTTTGTGGATTTTTTCTCTGGGCTGATAGACTGTGTGTTTTTGGCTGGAACAAACAGGTTTCACTTTTAAGTTTCACTTTCATTTTTTAAAGTGTTGCACAACTCCCATTACTTGCTGTGCTATTAATAACAGGGGAATTATTGTCTTGCACTCCATGTGACCGGGTGTGGTCTATGTTCATTTCCTCCATTCTGGCTTAGACTTGAACCTGAGGAGAGAGTTTCCTCTGTTAGCTGTCTGGGTGCCCCAGCCATTGGGAGTATAAAGGTGTTGTTTTCTATAATAAAAAAACTTTTTTATTTGTGTCCTTCTGTGGGTATAACCTGAGCTATGGAGGACTCTGACCTTTTAGAAGGTACTCCTTCTGTACTAAATCATACCTGTTTTTATTGTGAGGAGGCCGTGGTTTTCCCGCCCACTCAATTATGTTCCACATGCCTTAACACAGTTATAAAGTCTAGGAAGGGAGACAACCCAGCTAAGGCTCTTATTCCCTCTGAGCCGTCTACCTCTCAGGACTCGGCATCCCGTGTGATTACTACCCTTGCTACATTATCCACTCCACATGCAGTTCCCTGTAGCACATCTAATCCTCCATCCGGAGGGGGCCTTCTTCCTGTGGACTTTGCCACGCAGTTACAAATGGCGGTGTCTGCGGCTCTCGCTTTAATAAGCGCAAGAGAAAGGTTAAACATAGCTCTCCTGACCCGGAGTCATCTAAATATTTATCTGATTTAGCTATTATGTCCCAGTTATCCGATAATGAGTTAACCTCTGTAGCTTCAGAGGATGAACTTTCTGGGTCGGAGTCCTTAGCGTCTAAGCCTCCTGCTGTGGAGGAACCTTCCTTTAGATTTAAAATTGAGCAATTGCATTTTTTATTAAAGGAGGTTCTGTCTACGTTAGAAGCTCCAGAGGCCGTGCTTCCTGAAGAACCCATGATACCTAAATTAGACAAGGTTTACGAAGACAGGTAAGTTCCTGTGCCGGTTAAGATGGCGAACATTATTAAGAACGAATGGGAAATAATTGGTTCTTTCTTTTCCTCCTTGCCTACTTTTAAAAAAAAGTTGTTCCCGGTCCTGGGCTCTCAACTGGATTTGTGGGGCTCCATTCCTAAGGTTAATGGTGCTATCTCTATGCTTGCTAAAAATACTACTATACCTCTTGAGGATAGTTCTTCGTTCAGAGAGCCGATGGATAAGAAAATGGAAACCTTTCTGAGAAAGATGTTTCAACATACGGGACTTTTGTTTCAACTGGCAGCTGCAGTTGCCGCTGCTACCTACTGGTGCGACTCTTTGTCGAAACTCATTGAGGGGGAGTCTTCCCTCGAGGATATTCAAGACAGTGGAACTTTGCTCACAGTCACCCCCTCTGCCACTCTCTGCACCCTCCTCCCAACCACTGGATTCACTCTTATCTCTCTAACAGATCCTTCTCCATCTCTTTTGCTGGTGACTCCTCCTCTCCATTGCCTTTGTCTGTTGGAGTACCTCAAGGCTCTGTCTTGGGTCCTCTACTCTTCTCTATTTATACTTCTTCACTGGGTAAACTTATCAACTGCTATGGCTTCAACTACCACCTCTATGCGGATGATACCCAGATCTAGCTTTCCACCCCTGCACTCTCTCCTTCTGTCAATTCTCACATCAGCGACTGCTTATCTGGCATTTCCTCCTGGATGGCCTCTCACTACCTAAAAATAAACATGTCGAAGACTGAGCTACTTTTAATCCCCCCCCCTTTAATTCTACTCCAGTTTTTTAATTTTTCCATCACTTTTGTGGCACCACTTTCTCCCCATCACCTCATGTCTGCTGCCTCGGAGTCGCACTCGACTCAAATCTGTCCTTCATTCCCCACATCCAATTGCTCTCTTCATCCTGCCGCAAACCACCTACGGAATATCTCCAAAATTCGTCCGTTTCTGAGTGATGAAACTACTAAACTGCTAATCTACTCCCTGGTTATTTTTCAGAGTACTACTGTAATAATATACTAACTGGCCTTCCTCTCTCCGGCGCCTCTCCCCTTCAATCCATCCTAAATGCATCTGCCAGGCTAATCCACCTCTCTCGACGCTCTGTTTCTGCTGCACCTCTCTGTGAGTCCCTTCACTGACTCCCCATTCACAGCAGAATTAAACTTAAAATTCTCATCCTCACCTACAAAGCCCTCACCAATGCTGCCCCACCCTATCTGTCCTCACTCATCAACAAATATACTCCAGCCCGCCCCCTAAGATCCAACAATGACCTGCTCCTTGCGTCCTCTACCATCACCTCCTCTCATGCTAGACTACAGGACTTGTGCGGCACCAACCCTCTGGAACGCACTTCCTTGAGCTGTCATACTCTCCCTAAACTCTTCTCCTTTAAACGTTCCCTAAAGACCTTTTTGTTCAAGTAAGCTTATCACCCGTTTTATTAACAAATGAAATTCACTTACCTAACAGTTGCCCTCATCTATCTCCTCACTAATATCATTCTCACCTTTGCAGTCCCCACCTCCAGTTTCCCATCCTCCTACACATCTAGATTGTAAGTTCACACAGGACTAGGGCCCTCAATTCCCCCTGTATTTGTCTGTAAAATGTTGTCTTTTATTGTATTGTTTCTCTGTTGTACTTTTATCCTTGTACCCATGGGCAGCTCTGCGGAATCTGTTGGCGCTTTATAAATAAAGAATAATAATAATGAAAGCTCTGAGAATTGCTAATTCTTTTATCTGTGATGCGAACATGCAAATTATTCGCTTAAATGCAAAGGCCTCTGGCTTTGCGGTCCTATCACGCCAGGCGCTCTGGTTGAAGTCTTGGTCTGCAGGTATGACTTCTTAGTCCAGACTCCCTTCACTTCCCTTCAAGGGAAAGATTTTATTTGGTGCAGGCCTGGACTCCATTATTTCTACTGTTAACGGAGGCAAGGGTGCCTTCCTACCGCAAAATAAGAAGAACAAGTCTAAGGGACGACAATCTTCTAATTTACGTTTCTTTCGTTCTGACAAATCCCAACAACAACAATCCTCCTCCAAGCATGAGCAACCCAGAAGTACTTGGAAGCCAGGGCAGTCCTGGAATAAATCCAAGCAGAATAAGAAGCCCGCCAAAAACCGTGGGTCCTGGAGGTGGTATCTCAGGGATACAAGATAGGCTTTAAATCTCAAACAATGTTAAATTTCTGGCACTAGTCTAAGTAAACTATTTTAACATTTACCTAATAAAGTATGTGACTTTTAGCATTGACTCTTATGTAGGAAAGGGTGCTTAGTCTAAACCCCCCCTATGGTTCTTCCCTAATCTCCGGCTTCCCCCACTTTCTGCATATCTCTGCAAACATCTCGGGATGGAGAGACCACTTCCTGGATGGAAGGATTGCCAGCTGAGAAAATCTGCCTCCCAGTTGTCCACAACCAGAATGTGGATCGCTGACAGCTAACAGCTGTGAACCTCAGCCCACTCCAGAATCTGAGATACTTCCTTCATTGCCAAGGAACATGTTCCCTAAATCTGATTCTTCGGGTTTTGCAACAGGTTCCGTTTGAGCCTCTGCATTCCGTTGACATTAAATTGTTATCTTGGAAGTTTTTTCTTTTTATTGGCTATTGCCTCTGCGTGCAGTTTCTGAGATCTCTGCTTTGCAATGTGAGCCCTCTAATTAGGTTTTCTTCCTAAGGTTGTGTCAGATTGCTACATCAATCAGGAGATTGTGGTTCCTTCCTTGTGTCCTAATTCTTCTTCATCGAAGGAGCGCTTACTTCACAATTTGGATGTGGTTTGCGCCTTGAAGTTCTATCTTCAGGCTACTAAGGAGTTGAGACAATTCTCCTCTTTGTCTATTGGGGGACGCGTAAGGGGCAGAAGGCTACTTCGACTTCCCTATCTTTTTTGTTAAGGAGTGTCATCCGCTTAGGTTACAAGACAGTGGGACATCATCGTCCTGAAAGGATAACGGCTCATTCCACTAGAGCAGTGGCTTCCTCTTGGGCCTTTAAGAATGAGGCCTCTATGGATCAGATTTGTAAGGTGGCTACCTGTTCCTCCTTACATACTTTTTCACAATTTTACAAGTTTGATGTTTTTGCTTTGGCTGAAGCAGCTTTCGGGAGAAAGGTTTTGCAGGCTGTGGTGCCCACAGAATAGGGTCCGCCTCTATCTTTTTGTTTCCTCCCGTTATTCATTCAGTGTCCTCTGGAGCTTGGGTATAGTTTTCCCAACAATAAGGAATGAAGCCATGGACTCTCCCTATCTTAGGAAGGAAAACACAATTTATGTTTACCAGATAAATTCCTTTCCTTCCGGATAGGGAGAGTCCATGGCCCCCGTCCGTTTTTTCTTGTCTATGGGCGGTCCCCTATTATTTATTTTATCTTTTGGCACCACCATTTATACCCTAATGTTTATCCTACTTTTCCTTGTTCCCTCGGCAGAATGACTGGGGTAATGAGGAAGTGGGAGGGATATTTAAATATTAAAGGGTTCTTTAAATGTAATAGAGCTAATTGTGGGCTTTGTGATTTTACAAAGGGAGATAAGTATAAGTTTATGTCTTTTTCTACGAAAGAAGAATTTGAGATAAAAACTTATTTTTCATGCGATTCCTCTTTCGTAATATACTTACTGGAATGCAAGTGTGGCTTACAATATATAGGGAGAACATCTAGACCCCTGAAAAAAAGATGGGGTGAACACATGAGAAATGTGAAAAAATCGTGTATTAAACATAGTGTCTCTAGACATGGAGTTTGTTGTCATGAGGGGCAGACAGATCTATATAGTATTTTTCCTATTGAACAAATCCCATCCAAATGGGGTAGAAATAGATTAATGGACTTAAGACAAAGAGAGACGTACTGGATTTGGAAACTTAAAACATTAAATCCATATGGTCTGAATGAGAATCTTGATATGGCGGCATTTAACTAGGTTATAGTCGTATTTAGTTATGAGTTAATAGGTTTACTCATTATCAGTAATTATTCCCTAGTAGTAGTTTTTCATACAATAGACTCTGTTCAGATACATCATAATATATCATCTACAAATATAGATCTCACTACGAAACCCCAGAGATAGAATTTGAGTGGGACAGCGTGATTACATGATGATATCTGTATTAACATCAGTACACATAGACTAATATTATGGTGTATATATAAGGAGCAACATCATTTTTTATAGGTATTCACTTTATGTTTAGGAATATACGTATTTTTTATCTTTGTTATTAGGGGTAATATTTTATTATTTTTTTTATTATTATATCATTGTATTATTTTGTATATATTACATGATGGTATCTATATTAACAACAGTACACGTAGACTAATATTTTTGTGTATATATAATGAGTAATATCATTATTTATAGGTATTTACATTATGTTTAGGAGTATTCGCATTTTTTAACGTTGTGATTAGGGGTAATATTTTAGTATTTTTTATGATTATATCATTTTGTATATATACATATATATATTTATATACAGCATTAGATTTTGTATATCTTAGACCATGGAGTTAGGAATCATTGTTCTTGATAGATAGTACAGTAATTTTTGTAAATGCATGAAGGAATACCATCCCCATGAGATGTTAGAAAGCACGCATTAATAACGTAGCAGCGGTAGTAACGCTAAGACACAAATAGCCATTTTGGTATCTTTATGTATATTAACATGGAACAACTGATAACCAACAGTTTTTAAACGATATTACGCTATTTGCAGAAAACTGCACACCAGAAATTAAAGTTTATACGCTTACACATACACTAGAGGTGTGTCAGCACAGTACTCTGTGGTTGGTCTGTTATTTCACTCCGATGACCAATCGGCCTGAGGGCAGTACACACACCTGTTTACTATGGGGATTGTATACTCCTGCACGCATGCGCTGTAATTTGGCTTGAACGCCGAGTTGAGCAAATATAAAGCTGTATAGTTTAGTTATGGTTTATTCACCTGAGGAAGCGGTCAAGGTAGACCGGGAAACGCGTTGTGATATATGTTTATGAAATAAACATTTGTTTTTACCATAACTGATCACGGCTGAGTGATACATTTTTTAGGAATCGTTATTTTAACAAACACTGGATATCCGATCATAGCTACCAGCCCACCTGGTTTGGGCACCTCTCACATTATACAGCGAGAGAAAGGAGCAGGTGATAGGGTTCAAGCTGCAAATTGCTGCAGACCGTACACAGCACTAGGAGCTCATTTTGAGGACGAGAGACCAGCTACCTGGACAGCTGTTAATGCTCCAGAAAGTCGTTGTAGCACTTCTCAAGTGCTTTACTTCTCGTAAGTACCATTTATGTGTGGGGAGTGAACAACTTTCAATACAGATTCACACTATGTTGGCGCCTTCTTCTTTATTGTATTCTATACAGATTTCCTACGTTTGAATTGCCTTCATTTTTGGAAGAAGTCTTATGCTGCCATACCATCAACTTTGGACTTTTTTAGGCCACACACCTGATATTGGTTTGATTGACATTTTTTTATATATGAGTGTGGGATATTTATTGTTGTGTTTTTGCACTTGTATTTGATTATGTATACATAACTATTCGCTCACATTTGTTTAACATATGTTTATGGGAACATATTTGATCTTTGTTGTTTTTGGGCGCTGCTGATTTATCACACTTTTTGTATTTATTCGTATATTTTTGGCACTGGTCAGCTAGCGACTTATACACACATTGTATTTATTTTTTTGAATTTTATACTGTCGAATAGTAGTTTCATTATTAGTTTATTCACACATTTATAGAGTAGGGGTGCACTTTTCATTTTTGACACCATGCAAAGTAAAGAGGAGAGAGTTAATTCACGTCAAATTTTGAGCAATCTAGATACCCCTTTGGAGATATCATCTAAAGGGGATGATGAACTCACAATGGTTCAATTATTTCACAGATTAGAAGATGCTTTGAAACAGGAACACAGACATTGGTGGGATATAGACACTTTAAAAAAATATAAAAATAAAGGTCACATACCAAGAGGTTTAAGGATTAGTAAATTATGCTCTTTTACACATGATGAAGATCTTACCAAAAATTGGCAGAACGAATTAACTATTTGTTCATTTAAACTAATAGATTTATTAATTGAGTTTAGAGAGTCCCTCTTAAACAATGTAGGTTTGGAAATTGAGAAACTGCAAACGTTATTAGGGAAATTTTCTAGTAACCCTGATTATATAAATAAAAACAAAGAGGTACTAGATAGATCAGATACATTTCAAAAGAAGTTAATTAAGCTAAAAATTAAAAAATTAGCAAGAGATGAAAAAGACTATTTAGAAGGCTGTATCTATAACACACCAGCAATAAATAATGATATGGAGGTCAGTTCCAATGAGAATAATGGTGAACAAAAGGAAAATTTAGAACTAGAAGGAGATATCAATAACAAATGGGTTAAAGTTAACTATAAAAAACCGAAAGACAAAAAGAAAAATGTGGGTAATAATCAATATTTGAGGACGGACTATCAATCGCCAGGTCCTTCTAGGATTAATCCTGATATATGGAGAGACAGAAATAACTACACCAATCAGGAGGGTTATTCTAATAATAGGAGACCTAATAGTAATAATTACTCTTCACCAAGAAATTTCTTTAACAACAGACATAATCAGTTTGGAGAGGACAGACATAGAAAGGGTGAACACTATAGAAATTCATCACAAAATAGAAATAAACAACAGTATTATGATCAGTATAATGGGGCAAATAGAAAATCGGATTGGAGATCACAAAATACACAGGATTTTCAGTCAAACAGAGAGCAAGGCCCCAATTTAACACACCAGAGACATATGCCCATACGTCTAAAG
This sequence comes from Bombina bombina, assembly GCF_027579735.1. Lineage (NCBI taxonomy): Eukaryota > Metazoa > Chordata > Amphibia > Anura > Bombinatoridae > Bombina > Bombina bombina. The sequence goes on from NC_069503.1 coordinate 968,634,989, forward strand.
CAGTTAGAGAGAGCTCCTCCAAAGATAGAAAATATAAGAACTTTTACACCACAAAAAAGATCATACGCAAGCGTGGCAGGAGAGGCAGAGGTAAATCTGCCAAAAAGAAGAGATTTGAGATAATGAAAGAAGGTATCTTTAATCTCTCAAGCCATAACCTCACAAATGAAGAAGTGTGCGTATTAAATAGAGGTCTATCCTTCTGTCCCTCTAATGAACATAATTTGTTTGAATTGTTCGTAGATCTCAATCGGTTTGTAAGAAAACTGTCTATGCAAAAGTACTTTTGTGATAAAAAAATCAACAATACAACACAATTAGCTATCATTACTGATGATATGCCAGAAAGACCAACAAATAGTATAGTATATCATGAACCAGAAGAGTTATGTAATGCATTATTTGATGACTATATCCATTCAAATTTAATGTTAAGATCTAATTTTAACCCGCCAGTGAATAGTCCATATATCTCTCTATTTCAAACTCTTGTTTTAGAGGAGTTCAGTGCACTAGAGAAGAAAGTGGGGAACTCCAATCTGAATTTATATGAGATTAAAGCCTTGTCAAGATTAGCCAAAAAAGACAACTTGGTGATTAGGCAGGCGGACAAAGGAGGAGGGGTGGTATTGCAAAATATGTCAGATTATTTACAGGAAGCGAATAGGATCCTTTTAGATCAAAATTATTATAAAAAACTCACATTTAATCCTACTAAAACTTATATGATGCAGTTAATTAAAATGGTAGATAAAGGGTTCCTAGAGGGGATCCTAACAAAAAAGGAGAAAGAATATCTGGTCCCTATGTCACCCAATCTAGCATATTACTATCACCTCCCGAAAATACATAAGTGTGCCAAGAATCCACCGGGCAGGCCCATTATTTCGGGCATAGGGAGTTTGACCTGCAACTTATCTGAATATATTGATCAATTCTTAAAGAAAATAGTGAAGGGGCTTCCGTCATATATCAAAGATACCCCAGATCTAATAGCTAAGATATCAAAAATAGAAAAAGCAGGACGCAGACTTATCTGGTTCACTTGTGATGTGACAGCTCTCTATTCAAATATAGAACACCATCTGGGTATAGATGCTGTAGATGTTTTTTTGAAAAGAGATCAATTTTTACCCAGTAAACAGAGATTATTTTTGTTAGAAGCAATTTCATTTGTGTTGAAACATAATTATTTTGTTTATCAGGAACAATTTTTTCTGCAGATCAAAGGAACGGCCATGGGCACCAGATTTGCCCCCAGCTTTGCAAATTTATTTATGGGGGTGTTTGAAGAAAGACACATATATAGTTCCCCTCTGGGGGCGAATCTGGTGTTCTATGGCCGTTTTATAGATGACCTGATCTTTATCTGGGAAGGTTCAGAGGATAAGGCCCTAGACTTTATTAAATCATTGAATGAAAATAACATGGGACTTAAGTTTACTCACAATATTAATATAGATCGTATTGAATTTTTGGACTTGGTACTATATTGGGACCAAGTAGGTCATATAGTGACCAAAACCCACTTTAAAACAGTGGATACAAATAGTTACTTGAATTATAAAAGCAATCATTATAAGGCATGGAAGAGAAATATTCCATACAATCAGTTTTCTAGAATTCGTAGAAATTGTACTAATTTAACTCTATATGACGAACAAGCAGGTATCCTAAAAAAGAGATTCTTTGAAAGGAATTATCCTGGGGACCTAATAGAGGAGAGCTATTTAAAGGCTAGAAATAAAAATAGATCTGAATTCTTCAAAACTACAAAAGAGAATGAAAACTTAGAATGTAAAAATTTAGATGAGATAGACACGAATAAGAACAAAGTAAACAAAAATAACAATCTGAGATTTATAACTAAATACACCTCAAACCATGATAAAATTAAGAGAATTGTTCGCAAGCATTGGAACATTCTACTGAATGATCCGGTATTAAGGAACATTTTAGATGAAAACCCCACATGTACGTTTAAAAGAGCACCTACTCTAAAAAATAAACTTGCCCCTAGTAAAATAGTGATGAAGAAATTTGGAAAAAATGGTGAACATAAGATAAAAAATTGGCTGTCCAATAAGAAAGGGTTCTTTAAATGTAATAGAGCTAATTGTGGGCTTTGTGATTTTACAAAGGGAGATAAGTATAAGTTTATGTCTTTTTCTACGAAAGAAGAATTTGAGATAAAAACTTATTTTTCATGCGATTCCTCTTTCGTAATATACTTACTGGAATGCAAGTGTGGCTTACAATATATAGGGAGAACATCTAGACCCCTGAAAAAAAGATGGGGTGAACACATGAGAAATGTGAAAAAATCGTGTATTAAACATAGTGTCTCTAGACATGGAGTTTGTTGTCATGAGGGGCAGACAGATCTATATAGTATTTTTCCTATTGAACAAATCCCATCCAAATGGGGTAGAAATAGATTAATGGACTTAAGACAAAGAGAGACGTACTGGATTTGGAAACTTAAAACATTAAATCCATATGGTCTGAATGAGAATCTTGATATGGCGGCATTTAACTAGGTTATAGTCGTATTTAGTTATGAGTTAATAGGTTTACTCATTATCAGTAATTATTCCCTAGTAGTAGTTTTTCATACAATAGACTCTGTTCAGATACATCATAATATATCATCTACAAATATAGATCTCACTACGAAACCCCAGAGATAGAATTTGAGTGGGACAGCGTGATTACATGATGATATCTGTATTAACATCAGTACACATAGACTAATATTATGGTGTATATATAAGGAGCAACATCATTTTTTATAGGTATTCACTTTATGTTTAGGAATATACGTATTTTTTATCTTTGTTATTAGGGGTAATATTTTATTATTTTTTTTATTATTATATCATTGTATTATTTTGTATATATTACATGATGGTATCTATATTAACAACAGTACACGTAGACTAATATTTTTGTGTATATATAATGAGTAATATCATTATTTATAGGTATTTACATTATGTTTAGGAGTATTCGCATTTTTTAACGTTGTGATTAGGGGTAATATTTTAGTATTTTTTATGATTATATCATTTTGTATATATACATATATATATTTATATACAGCATTAGATTTTGTATATCTTAGACCATGGAGTTAGGAATCATTGTTCTTGATAGATAGTACAGTAATTTTTGTAAATGCATGAAGGAATACCATCCCCATGAGATGTTAGAAAGCACGCATTAATAACGTAGCAGCGGTAGTAACGCTAAGACACAAATAGCCATTTTGGTATCTTTATGTATATTAACATGGAACAACTGATAACCAACAGTTTTTAAACGATATTACGCTATTTGCAGAAAACTGCACACCAGAAATTAAAGTTTATACGCTTACACATACACTAGAGGTGTGTCAGCACAGTACTCTGTGGTTGGTCTGTTATTTCACTCCGATGACCAATCGGCCTGAGGGCAGTACACACACCTGTTTACTATGGGGATTGTATACTCCTGCACGCATGCGCTGTAATTTGGCTTGAACGCCGAGTTGAGCAAATATAAAGCTGTATAGTTTAGTTATGGTTTATTCACCTGAGGAAGCGGTCAAGGTAGACCGGGAAACGCGTTGTGATATATGTTTATGAAATAAACATTTGTTTTTACCATAACTGATCACGGCTGAGTGATACATTTTTTAGGAATCGTTATTTTAACAAACACTGGATATCCGATCATAGCTACCAGCCCACCTGGTTTGGGCACCTCTCACATTATACAGCGAGAGAAAGGAGCAGGTGATAGGGTTCAAGCTGCAAATTGCTGCAGACCGTACACAGCACTAGGAGCTCATTTTGAGGACGAGAGACCAGCTACCTGGACAGCTGTTAATGCTCCAGAAAGTCGTTGTAGCACTTCTCAAGTGCTTTACTTCTCGTAAGTACCATTTATGTGTGGGGAGTGAACAACTTTCAATACAGATTCACACTATGTTGGCGCCTTCTTCTTTATTGTATTCTATACAGATTTCCTACGTTTGAATTGCCTTCATTTTTGGAAGAAGTCTTATGCTGCCATACCATCAACTTTGGACTTTTTTAGGCCACACACCTGATATTGGTTTGATTGACATTTTTTTATATATGAGTGTGGGATATTTATTGTTGTGTTTTTGCACTTGTATTTGATTATGTATACATAACTATTCGCTCACATTTGTTTAACATATGTTTATGGGAACATATTTGATCTTTGTTGTTTTTGGGCGCTGCTGATTTATCACACTTTTTGTATTTATTCGTATATTTAAACCTTTGGCTGGGGTGTCTTTGCCTCCTCCTGGTGGCCAGGTGTTGTATTTCCCAACAGTAAGGAATTAAGCCGTGGACGCTCCCTATCCGGAAGGAAAGTAATTTATCTGGTAAGCATAAATTATGTTTTTCCAAATAGGTATTCCTATTTATATATCTGTACTAATATGTATACTTGCTGTTGCCCGCGGCTTCGCTCGCGTGGATTTTGTGATTTGCAAAAAATAGCGAAAAAACGTGACCACTCGCGGACATGAACTTCTTGAGTTTTTATTTTCTGTGTTTCTTGAAATCTAAATACCAATTTCTGTTTCTAAATCATCTTTGTTTTTTAGATATAGGTATTCTCATAAATCCTCCCCTTTTGACCGTACTTAACTGTATTTTTGGGAAATATTAAAGCGCGTTTCTTTATTTTTAAAGGAGAATGTAAATACAAATTTTTACGTCTGTAACATCTTTGGTTTTTGCGATATAGGTATCCTCATAAATCAGCCCCCCCTTAAGTAGATTCTGGGGAAATGGTAAACACTTGTTTCTTTATTTTTCAAGGAGAATCTAAATACTAATTTTCACATCTGTAACATTGTCGCTTTTTGAGATTTAGGTATCCTCAGAAATCAGCTCCCCATTTTTCCAAAATATATATATATTTTACCAATATACAGAAATATTTATTTAAGAATAAATAGAACATATTCTTCTATGTGAAGAACATTGGTATGGGAAATATTTATATTTCATGTCGGGCTGAGTGCTCTTGGTTAAATGCGATCAGGTTAGTACGCAAATATGTGTCAGATTTTTTTTAAAGTTTTTGTGCTCCTTAGAATATTGCAAACGTATTAATGTATTCCCCAATAGACTTCAAAGTTCCACTCTTTGCGCACGTTGGGTTAGCACTTGCGTGCAAACTTTTTTTACTTTCAACTCGACGTGCATAAAAAGCCTCCGTCCGGCGCTATTTACACTTGAGTTTGAGCACTAAATAGCGCTCCACTCGTAAAAAATAAATTTATAACATGCAAGAAAAAAATGTAGAGTGTTCCCTCTGGCATTTCTATATAGTTTTTTTTTTTTAAATTTGATTTGTCATTCGTATTAAATTACAGATATATTTTTGTATGGTGCCTTTCATTTTTCTTTTGCTAACGTTTTGAGGCTTTTGTTTTTTTTTTATATTATTTCTAGGTTGTGCAAAGTAAACAGGAGTAAACCGGTTAATCAACTTTGTCAAACTTTGCTTTGTTTATCTTGTGTATGTTATGGTAAAATGATGAATGTAGCGGCCATTCACAAGCTAAGCATTGTTTTAAATTTTTATATACCCAGAGCTATGCTTAATGGACTTGTTACCGTTTAGTAAGTAGAACATCTTTACAATTTCTACTTTCAGTACCGTTCATTTCACTGAAAAAAACCACTAAGCTCTTGCATGAATTGTTTAACATAAAGTGACAAAGACAGACTGATTTGGAACACAGTGTTGTGAAGGAGTTAAAAGTAATATTCTTTGCCATGTTAAAGTGATTGTAAATGTAGGCGATCTGCTTTAGCGCATCATAAACATAAATGTAATGTGTTACGTCAAGCATACTGTCATATTTGAAGCCACAGTATTTGCATAAAAAATGATACTATTGGCCAGATTATGAGTTTTTCATTATGAGCGGCTCGGTATTAACTTACAAGTTATTTCCACCGCTCACCTCCCTATAGCGCTGCTATTACAGGTTTGCAAAAACCCGGCGTTAGCAGGCAACATGGCAACGTTGAGCTCCATACCGCACTCAAATACCAGCGCTGCTTTAAGCTGTTTTTTTACGTGCTCGTGCACGATTTCCCCATAGACATCAACGGGGAGAGCTGGCTAAAAAAAAAGCCTAACACCTGCAATAAAGCAGTGTAAAGCTCCGTAACGCAGCCCCATTGATTCCTATGGGGAAAGAAAAGTTATGTTTACAGCTAACACCCTAACATAACCCTGAGTCTAAACACCCCTAATCTTCTGCCCCCGACATCGCCGACACCTACATTACACTTATTAACCCCTAATCTGCCGCCCGACATCGCCGCCACCTACATTAGTTTTTAACCCCTAATCTGTCGCCCCCGACATCGCCGTCACCTACCTACTTATTCACCCCTAATCTTCCGCCCCCAACATCGCCGCCACTATACTAAAGTTATTAACCCCTAAACCTAACTCTAAGTCTAACCCTAACACCCAACACCCACTAACTTTAACATAATTAATATAAATCTAAATAAAAATTACAATTAATACCTAAATAATTCCTATTTAAAACTAAATACTTACCTATAAAATAAAACCTAAGGTAGCTACAATATAACTAATAGTTACATTGTAGCTATCTTAGGTTTTATTTCTCCAACATAGGTGTGTCCGGTCCACGGCGTCATCCTTACTTGTGGGATATTCTCTTCCCCAACAGGAAATGGCAAAGAGCCCAGCAAAGCTGGTCACATGATCCCTCCTAGGCTCCGCCTTCCCCAGTCATTCTCTTTGCCGTTGCACAGGCAACATCTCCACGGAGATGGCTAAGAGTTTTTTGGTGTTTAAATGTAGTTTTTATTCTTCAATCAAGAGTTTGTTATTTTAAAATAGTGCTGGTATGTACTATTTACTCTGAAACAGAAAGGAGATGAAGATTTCTGTTTGTAAGAGGAAAATGATTTTAGCAACCGTTACTAAAATCGATGGCTGTTTCCACACAGGACTGTTGAGATGAATTAACTTCAGTTGGGGGAAACAGTGAGCAGACTTTTGCTGCTTGAGGTATGACACATTTCTAACAAGACTTGGTAATGCTGGAAGCTGTCATTTTCCCTATGGGATCCGGTAAGCCATTTTCTTAATTTTTAATATAAGAATAAAGGGCTTCACAAGGGCTTTAAAGACTGGTAGACATTTTTCTGGGCTAAAACGATTACTTTATAAGCATATTTAATGGTTTATAACTTTGAAGAGTTATTTTAATCTTGGGAATTCTGTTAAAAAAACGGCAGGCACTGTATTGGACACCTTTTTCACTGGGGGCCTTTTCTAGTCATAGGCAGAGCCTCATTTTCGCGCCACTAATGCGCAGTTGTTTTTGAGAAGCATGGCATGCAGATGCATGTGTGAGGAGCTCAGATCCACTGAAAAAGCTTATTGAAGGCGTCATTTGGTATCGTATTCCCCTCTGGGCTTGGTTGGGTCTCAGCAAAGCAGATACCAGGGACCGTTATTTTAAGGGTTAAAGCTTCCAAATTTGGTGTGCAATACTTTTAAGGCTTTAAGACACTGTGGTGAAATTTTGGTGAATTTTGAACAATTCCTTCATACTTTTGCGCATATTCAGTAATAAAGTGTGTTCAGTTTAAAATTTAAAGTGACAGTAACGGTTTTATTTTAAAACGTTTTTTGTGCTTTGTTATCAAGTTTATGCCTATTAACATGTCTGAACTATCAGATAGACGATGTTCTGTATGTTCGGAAGCCAAGGTTCCTCTCCATTTAAATATATGTGATGAATGTGACAAACAAAGTAGGGACAATGATGCCACTGATAATAATGTTGCCCAAAATGATTCCTTAAGTGAGGGGAGTAAGCATGGTACTGCATCATCTCCTTCTATGTCTACACCAGTCTTGCCCACTCAGGAGGTCCCTAGTGCATCTAGTGCGCCAATCCTCCTTACTATGCAACAATTAACGGCTGTAATGGATAATTCTATTAAAAACATTTTAGCCAAAATGCCCACTTATCAGCGAAAGCGCGACTGCTCTGTTTTAGATACTGAAGAGCATGAGGACGCTGATGATAATGGTTCTGACATGCCCTTACACCAGTCTGAAGGGGCCAGGGAGGTTTTGTCTGAGGGAGAAATTTCAGATTCAGGAAAAATTTCTCAACAAGCTGAACCTGACGTTATTACATTCAAATTTAAATTGGAACATCTCCGCGCTCTGCTTAAGGAGGTGTTATCTACTCTGGATGATTGTGACAATTTGGTCATTCCAGAGAAATTATGTAAGATGGACAAGTTCCTAGAGGTCCCGGTGCCCCCCGAAGCTTTTCCTATACCCAAGCGGGTGGCGGACATTGTAAATAAAGAATGGGAAAGGCCCGGCATACCTTTTGTCCCTCCCCCTATATTTAAGAAATTATTTCCTATGGTCGACCCCAGGAAGGACTTATGGCAGACAGTCCCCAAGGTCGAGGGGGCGGTTTCTACTCTAAACAAACGCACCACTATCCCTATAGAAGATAGTTGTGCTTTCAAAGATCCTATGGATAAAAAATTAGAGGGTTTGCTTAAAAAGATGTTTGTTCAGCAAGGTTACCTTCTACAACCAATTTCATGCATTGTTCCTGTCACTACAGCAGCGTGTTTCTGGTTCGAAGAACTAGAAAAGTCGCTCAATAAAGCATCTTCTTATGAGGAGGTTATGGACAGAGTTCAAGCACTTAAATTGGCTAACTCTTTTACCTTAGACGCCACTTTGCAATTAGCTAGATTAGCGGCGAAAAATTCAGGTTTTGCTATTGTGGAGCGCAGAGCGCTTTGGCTAAAGTCTTGGTCAGCGGATGTGTCCTCCAAGAACAAATTGCTTAACATCCCTTTCAAGGGGAAAACGCTGTTTGGCCCTGACTTGAAAGAGATTATTTCAGACATCACTGGGGGAAAGGGCCACGCCCTTCCTCAGGATAGGTCTTTTAAGGCTAAAATTTCGTCCCTTTCGCAGAAACGGTCCAGCCTCAAATTCTACATCCTCTAAGCAAGAGGGTAATTCTTCTCAAACCAAGCCAGCCTGGAGACCGATGCAAGGCTGGAACAAAGGTAAGCAGGCCAAGAAGCCTGCTACCGCTACCAAGACAGCATGAGATGCTGGCCCTCGATCCGGGACCGGATCTGGTGGGGGGCAGACTCTCTCTCTTCGCTCAGGCTTGGGCAAGAGATGTTCAGGATCCTTGGGCGCTAGAAATAGTTTCTCAAGGTTATCTCCTGGAATTCAAGGAACTACCCCCAAGGGGAAGGTTCCACAGGTCTCAATTGTCTTCAGACCAAATAAAAAGACAGGCATTCTTACATTGTGTAGAAGACCTGTCAAAAATGGGAGTGATTCATCCTGTTCCATTAGGAGAACAAGGGATGGGGTTTTACTCCAATCTGTTCATAGTTCCCAAAAAAGAGGGAACATTCAGGCCAATTTTGGATCTCAAGATCCTAAACAAATTTCTCAGGGTTCCATCGTTCAAAATGGAAACCATTCGGACAATTCTTCCTACCATCCAGGAAGGTCAATTCATGACCACGGTGGATTTAAAGGATGCGTATCTACATATTCCTATCCACAAGGAACATCATCGGTTCCTAAGATTCGCCTTTCTGGACAAGCATTACCAGTTTGTGGCACTTCCATTCGGATTAGCCACTGCTCCAAGAATTTTCACAAAGGTACTAGGGTCCCTTCTAGCGGTGCTAAGGCCAAGGGGCATTGCAGTAGTACCTTACTTGGACGACATACTAATTCAAGCGTCGTCTCTGCCACAAGCAAAGGCTCATACGGACATGGTCCTAGCCTTTCTCAGATCTCACGGGTGGTAAGTGAACGTAGAAAAAAGTTCTCTATTCCCGTCAACAAGAGTTCCCTTCTTGGGAACAATAATAGACTCCTTAGAAATGAAGGTTTTTCTGACAAAGGCCAGAAAATCAAAACTTCTAAGCTCTTGTCAAGTACTTCATTCTGTTCTTCTTCCTTCCATAGCGCAGTGCATGGAAGTAATAGGTTTGATGGTTGCGGCAATGGACATAGTTCCTTTTGCGCGAATTCATCTAAGACCATTACAACTGTGCATGCTCAGACAGTGGAATGGGGATTATACAGACTTGTCCCCGACGATCCAAGTAGATCAGAGGACCAGAGATTCACTCCGTTGGTGGCTGACCCTGGACAACCTGTCTCAAGGGATGAGCTTCCGCAGACCAGAGTGGGTCATTGTCACGACCGACGCCAGTCTGGTGGGCTTGGGCGCGGTCTGGAAATCCCTGAAAGCTCAGGGTCTATGGTCTCGGGAAGAATCTCTTCTCCTGATAAACATTCTGGAACTGAGAGCGATATTCAATGCTCTCAAGGCTTGGCCTCAACTAGCAAAGGCCAAATTCATAAGGTTTCAATCAGACAACATGACGACTGTTGCATATATCAACCATCAGGGGGGAACAAGGAGTTCCCTAGCGATGGAAGAAGTGACCAAGTAATTCAATGGGCGGCGATTCACTCCTGCCACTTGTCTGCAAGCCACATCCCAGGAGTGGAAAATTGGGAAGCGGATTTTCTGAGTCGTCAGACATTTTATCCGGGGGAGTGGGAACTCCATCCGGATATCTTTGCCCACATAACTCAATTATGGGGCATTCCAGACATGGATCTGATGGCGTCTCGTCAGAACTTCAAGGTTCCTTGCTACGGGTCCAGATCCAGGGATCCCAAGGCGACTCTAGTAGATGCACTAGTAGCGCCCTGGACCTTCAACCTAGCTTATGTATTCCCACCGTTTCCTCTCATTCCCAGGCTGGTAGCCAGGATCAATCAGGAGAGGGCTTCGGTGATCTTGATAGCTCCTGCGTGGCCACGCAGAACTTGGTATGCAGACCTGGTGAATATGTCATCGGCTCCACCATGGAAGCTACCTTTGAGACGGGACCTTCTTGTTCAAGGTCCGTTCGAACATCCGAATCTGGCCTCACTCCAACTGACTGCTTGGAGATTGAACGCTTGATTTTATCAAAGCGTGGGTTCTCAGATTCTGTCATTGATACTCTTATTCAGGCTAGAAAGCCTGTAACTAGAACAATTTACCATAAAGTATGGAAGAAATATATCTGTTGGTGCGAATCGAAAGGATTCCCATGGAACAGGATAAAAATTCCTAAGATTCTATCCTTTCTACAAGAAGGTTTGGAGAAAGGATTATCTGCAAGTTCTTTGAAGGGACAGATTTCTGCTTTATCTGTTTTACTTCACAAAAAGCTGGCGGCTGTGCCAGATGTTCAGGCTTTTGTTCAGGCTCTGGTTAGAATCAAGCCTGTTTACAAACCTTTGACTCCTCCTTGGAGTCTTAATTTAGTTCTTTCAGTTCTTCAAGGGGTTCCGTTTGAACCCTTACATTCCGTAGATATTAAGTTATTATCTTGGAAAGTTTTGTTTTTGGTTGCAATTTCTTCTGCTAGAAGAGTTTCAGAGTTATCTGCTCTGCAGTGTTCTCCTCCTTATCTGGTGTTCCATGCAGATAAGGTGGTTTTGCGTACTAAACCTGGTTTCCTTCCGAAAGTTGTTTCTAACAAAAATATTAACCAGGAGATAGTTGTACCTTCTTTGTGTCCGAATCCAGTTTCAAAGAAGGAACGTTTGTTGCACAATTTGGATGTAGTTCGTGCTCTAAAATTCTATTTAGAGGCTACAAAGGATTTCAGACAAACATCTTCCTTGTTTGTTGTTTATTCTGGTAAAAGGAGAGGTCAAAAAGCAACTTCTACCTCTCTCTCTTTTTGGCTTAAAAGCATCATCTGATTGGCTTACGAGACTGCCGGACGGCAGCCTCCTGAAAGAATCACAGCTCACTCCACTAGGGCTGTGGCTTCCACATGGGCCTTCAAGAACGAGGCTTCTGTTGATCAGATATGTAAGGCAGCGACTTGGTCTTCACTGCACACTTTTGCCAAATTTTACAAATTTGATACTTTTGCTTCTTCTGAGGCTATTTTTGGGAGAAAGGTTTTGCAAGCCGTGGTGCCTTCCATCTAGGTGACCTGATTTGCTCCCTCCCATCATCCGTGTCCTAAAGCTTTGGTATTGGTTCCCACAAGTAAGGATGACGCCGTGGACCGGACACACCTATGTTGGAGAAAACAGAATTTATGCTTACCTGATAAATTACTTTCTCCAACGGTGTGTCCGGTCCACGGCCCGCCCTGGTTTTTTTAATCAGGTCTGATGAATTATTTTCTCTAACTACAGTCACCACGGTATCATATGATTTCTCCTATGCATATTCCTCCTTTACGTCGGTCGAATGACTGGGGAAGGCGGAGCCTAGGAGGGATCATGTGACCAGCTTTGCTGGGCTCTTTGCCATTTCCTGTTGGGGAAGAGAATATCCCACAAGTAAGGATGACGCCGTGGACCGGACACACCGTTGGAGAAAGTAATTTATCAGGTAAGCATAAATTCTGTTTTTTATTTCACAGCTAAGTTTGTATTTATTTTAACTAGGTAGAATAGTTACTAAATGGTTATTAACTATTTACTAACTACCTAGTTAAAATAAATAGAAGCTTACCTGTAAAATAAAAACTAACCTGCCTCACACTAACACCTAACATTACACTACAAATAAATAAATTACATTAATTCAATTCAGTTAAAGGGACACTGAACCCAAATTTTTTCATTTGTAATTCAGAAAGAGCATGTAATTTTAAGCAACTTTCTAATTTACTCCTATTATCAATTTTTCTTTGTTCTCTTGCTATCATTATTTGAAAAAGAAGGCATTTAATTTTTGTTTTGGTTTTAGTAGGCTGGACAGCACTTTTTTATTGGTGGATGAATTTATCCACCAATCAGCAAGGACAACCCAGGTTGTTCACCAAAAATGGGCCGGCATCTAAACTTACATTCTTGCATTTCAAATAAAGATACCAAGATAATGAAGAAAATTTGATAATAGGAGTAAATTCGAAATTTGCTTAAAATGTCATGCTCAATCTGAATCACAAAATTAAATTTTTGGGTACAGTGTCCCTTTAACTAAATTACAAAAATAAAATAAACACTAAATTACACAAAGTAAAAAAGAAATTATCAAATATTTAAACTAATTACACCTAATCTAATAGCCCTATCAAAATAAAAAAGCCCCCCCCCCCAAAATAAAAAAAAACCCTGTTATTTTTATTTTTAAATATATATTTCTATTTATAGCTGTGTGTGTGTATATGTATGTGTATGTGTATGTATATGTGTGTGTGTGTATATGTATATATATATATATATATATATATATATATATATATGTGTGTGTGTGTATTCATATAGATATATAGGTATAGATAAATATTTTCCAAAAAGTAATATATATATATATATATATATATATATATATATATATATATATATATATATATATGTATTCAAAAAGATAAAGAACATTTTCTTCAATGCAAAGTATTCATAACTACCTTTTGGCTTTAACACAGTTGGTCTAATGTGGTGTTGGGTGAGTGCGCAAATGTTAAGTGCCCCATTGAAGTCTATGGGAGAAGTTAACGCGGTCGCGATATCTGAAGTTAGTGCATCGGGCTTTTGTTTGCGTGCTAACTTTTTACTTTAAACTAAAACGTGCTATAAGCTGCCAGCGTTAAAAGTTTACTTTTAGTTCAGTTAGCGTGCAAGCAAAAGTAAAAGCGTCCAACTTGTAATCTAGCCCATAGTGTTTGTGGTGCCTGTTCTATTGGCAGCACCACACGCTTGTCATAGTGTGAAAAATTGTGGAAAAGTGTCCCTGGGGGGATTCAAAGGGTAAATAAAAAAGTGAAGTCTTTAATGCAAATACTGCGGATTCAGTTATGATAACATACTAGCTGTAACTCATTACCATTTATGTTTATGATGTATGACAGCAACAAGATGAACACAAATACATAACTTGTTCTGTAGAATAATACTTCACTATTAGCCCACATATACCGTTCTCAGGATAGAACATTCTTTTAGTAGATGTGTACGGCTTCCCAAAACGCCAAAATACTAGGTATAAATAAATAAATAAATAAATAAATAGTTTGGTACATACAGTTTAATTCTTAAAATAAACTTACTGCTGAGTCTTGCAAAAGCTAAGAACAGTGTTTTCTCCAACATAGGTGTGTCCGGTCCACGGCGTCATCCTTACTTGTGGGATATTCTCCTCCCCAACAGGAAATGGCAAAGAGCCCAGCAAAGCTGGTCACATGATCCCTCCTAGGCTCCGCCTTCCCCAGTCATTCTCTTTGCCGTTGTACAGGCAACATCTCCACGGAGATGGCTTAGAGTTTTTTGGTGTTTAAATGTAGTTTTTATTCTTCAATCAAGAGTTTGTTATTTTAAAATAGTGCTGGTATGTACTATTTACTCTGAAACAGAAAAGAGATGAAGATTTCTGTTTGTAAGAGGAAAATGATTTTAGCAACCGTTACTAAAATCGATGGCTGTTTCCACACAGGACTGTTGAGAGGAATTAACTTCAGTTGGGGGAAACAGTGAGCAGACTTTTGCTGCTTGAGGTATGACACATTTCTAACAAGACGTGGTAATGCTGGAAGCTGTCATTTTCCCTATGGGATCCGGTAAGCCATTTTTATTAAATGAGAATAAAGGGCTTCACAAGGGCTTTAAAGACTGGTAGACACTTTTCTGGGCTAAAACGATTGATTTATAAGCATTTTTAATACTTCATAGCTTTGAGGAGTTATTTTATTCTTGGGAATTATGTAAAATAACCGGCAGGCACTGTATTGGACACCTTTTTCACTGGGGGCCTTCTCTAATCATAGGCAGAGCCTCATTTTCACGCCTCTATTGCGCAGTTATTTTTGGGAAGCAAGGCATGCAGATGCATGTGTGAGGAGCTCAGATACATAGAAAAAGCTTACTGAAGGCGTCATTTGGTATCGTATTCCCCTTTGGGCTTGGTTGGGTCTCAGCAAAGCAGATACCAGGGACTGTATAGGGGTTAAATATAAAAACGGCTCCGGTTCCGTTATTTTAAGAGTTAAAGCTTTCAAATTTGGTGTGCAATACTTTTAAGGCTTTAAGACACTGTGGTGAAATTTTGGTGAATTTTGAACAATTCCTTCATACTTTTTCACATTTTCAGTAATAAAGTGTGTTCAGTTTAAAATTTAAAGTGACAGTAACGGTTTTATTTTAAAACGTTTTTTGTACTTTGTTATCAAGTTTATGCCTGTTTAACATGTCTGAACTACCAGATAGACTGTGTTCTGTATGTGGGGAAGTCAAGGTTCCTTCTCATTTAAATAGATGTGATTTATGTGACACAAAATTTAGAGAAAATGATGCCCAAGATTATTCCTCAAGTGAGGGGAGTAAGCATGGTACTGCATCATCCCCTCCTTCGTCTACGCCAGTCTTGCCCACACAGGAGGCCCCTAGTACATCTAGTGCGCCAATACTCCTTACTATGCAACAATTAACGGCTGTAATGGATAATTCTATCAAAAACATTTTAGCCAAAATGCCCACTTATCAGCGAAAGCGCGACTGCTCTGTTTTAGAAAATACTGAAGAGCATGAGGACGCTGATGATAATGGTTCTGAAATGCCCCTACACCAGTCTGAGGGGGCCAGGGAGGTTTTGTCTGAGGGAGAAATTTCAGATTCAGGGAAAATTTCTCAACAAGCTGAACCTGATGTGATTACATTCAAATTTAAATTGGAACATCTCCGTGCTCTGCTTAAGGAGGTGTTATCTACTCTGGATGATTGTGAGAATTTGGTCATTCCAGAGAAATTATGTAAGATGGACAAGTTCCTAGAGGTCCCGGGGCCCCCCGAAGCTTTTCCTATACCCAAGCGGGTGGCGGACATTGTAAACAAAGAATGGGAAAGGCCCGGCATACCTTTTGTCCCTCCCCCTATATTTAAGAAATTGTTTCCTATGGTCGACCCCAGAAAGGACTTATGGCAGACAGTCCCCAAGGTCGAGGGGGCGGTTTCTACTCTAAACAAACGCACTACTATCCCTATAGAAGATAGTTGTGCTTTCAAAGATCCTATGGATAAAAAATTAGAGGGTTTGCTTAAAAAGATGTTTGTTCAGCAAGGTTACCTTCTACAACCAATTTCATGCATTGTTCCTGTCACTACAGCAGCGTGTTTCTGGTTCGATGAACTAGAAAAGTCGCTCAATAAAGATTCTTCTTATGAGGAGATTATGGACAGAATTCATGCTCTCAAATTGGCTAACTCTTTTACTTTAGACGCCACTTTGCAATTGCCTAGATTAGCGGCGAAAAATTCAGGGTTTGCTATTGTGGCGCGCAGAGCGCTTTGGCTAAAATCTTGGTCAGCGGATGCGTCTTCCAAGAACAAATTGCTTAACATACCTTTCAAGGGGAAAACGCTGTTTGGTCCTGACTTGAAAGAGATTATTTCTGATATCACTGGGGGTAAGGGCCACGCCCTTCCTCAGGATAGGTCTTTCAAGGCTAAAAATAAACCAAATTTTCGTCCCTTTCGCAGAAACGGACCAGCCCCAAGTGCTGCATCCTCTAAGCAAGAGGGTAACACTTCTCAAACCAAGCCAGCCTGGAGGCCAATGCAAGGCTGGAACAAAGGTAAGCAGGCCAAGAAACCTGCCACTGCTACCAAGACAGCATGAGATGTTGGCCCCCGATCCGGGACCGGATCTGGTGGGGGGCAGACTTTCTCTCTTCGCTCAGGCTTGGGCAAGAGATGTTCCGGATCCTTGGGCGCTAGAAATAGTCTCCCAAGGTTATCTTCTGGAATTCAAGGAGCTTCCCCCAAGGGGGAGGTTCCACAGGTCTCAATTGTCTTCAGACCACATAAAAAGACAGGCATTCTTACATTGTGTAGAAGACCTGTTAAAAATGGGAGTGATTCATCCTGTTCCATTAGGAGAACAAGGGATGGGATTCTACTCCAATCTGTTCATAGTTCCCAAAAAAGAGGGAACATTCAGACCAATCTTAGATCTCAAGATCCTAAACAAGTTTCTCAAGGTTCCATCGTTCAAAATGGAAACCATTCGGACAATTCTTCCTTCCATCCAGGAAGGTCAATTCATGACCACGGTGGATTTAAAGGATGCGTATCTACATATTCCTATCCACAAGGAACATCATCGGTTCCTAAGGTTCGCCTTTCTGGACAAGCATTACCAGTTTGTGGCACTTCCATTCGGATTAGCCACTGCTCCAAGAATTTTCACAAAGGTACTAGGGTCCCTTCTAGCGGTGCTACGACCAAGGGGCATTGCAGTAGTACCTTACTTGGACGACATACTGATTCAAGCGTCGTCCCTACCACAAGCAAAGGCTCATACGGACATTGTCCTGGCCTTTCTCAGATCTCACGGGTGGAAAGTGAACGTAGAAAAAAGTTCTCTTTCTCCGTCAACAAGAGTTCCCTTCTTGGGAACAATAATAGACTCCTTAGAAATGAGGATTTTTCTGACAGAAGCCAGAAAATCAAAACTTCTAAGCTCTTGTCGAGTACTTCATTCTGTTCTTCTTCCTTCCATAGCACAGTGCATGGAAGTAATAGGTTTGATGGTCGCGGCAATGGACATAGTTCCTTTTGCGCGAATTCATCTGAGACCATTACAACTGTGCATGCTCAGTCAGTGGAATGGGGATTATACAGACTTGTCTCCGACGATACAAGTAGATCAGAGGACCAGAGATTCACTCCGTTGGTGGCTAACCCTGGACAACCTGTCACAGGGGATGAGCTTCCGCAGACCAGAGTGGGTCATTGTCACGACCAACGCCAGTCTGGTAGGCTGGGGCGCGGTCTGGGAACCCCTGAAAGCTCAGGGTCTTTGGTCTCGGGAAGAATCTCTTCTCCCGATAAACATTCTGGAACTGAGAGCGATATTCAATGCTCTCAAGGCTTGGCCTCAGCTAGCAAAGGCCAAATTCGTACGGTTTCAATCAGACAACATGACGACTGTTGCGTATATCAACCATCAGGGGGGAACAAGGAGTTCCCTGGCGATGGAAGAAGTGACCAAAATCATTCAATGGGCGGAGACTCACTCCTGCCACTTGCCTGCAATCCACATCCCAGGCGTGGAAAATTGGGAAGCGGATTTTCTGAGTCGTCAGACATTTCATCCGGGGGAGTGGGAACTCCATCCGGAAATCTTTGCCCAAATAACTCAATTGTGGGGCATTCCAGACATGGATCTGATGGCCTCTCGTCAGAACTTCAAGGTTCCTTGCTACGGGTCCAGATCCAGGGATCCCAAGGCGACTCTAGTAGATGCACTAGTAGCACCTTGGACCTTCAACCTAGCGTATGTATTCCCACCGTTTCCTCTCATCCCCAGGCTGGTAGCCAGGATCAATCAGGAGAGGGCATCGGTGATCTTGATAGCTCCTGCGTGGCCACACAGGACTTGGTATGCAGACCTGGTGAATATGTCATCGGCTCCACCATGGAAGCTACCTTTGAGACAGGACCTTCTTGTTCAAGGTCCGTTCGAACATCCGAATCTGGTTTCACTCCAACTGACTGAAGTTATTATCTTGGAAAGTTTTGTTTTTGGTTGCAATTTCTTCTGCCAGAAGAGTTTCAGAGTTATCTGCTCTGCAGTGTTCTCCTCCTTATCTGGTGTTCCATGCAGATAAGGTGGTTTTGCGTACTAAACCTGGTTTTCTTCCAAAAGTTGTTTCTAACAAAAACATTAACCAGGAGATAGTCGTGCCTTCTTTGTGTCCGAATCCAGTTTCAAAGAAGGAACGTTTGTTGCACAATTTGGATGTAGTGCGTGCTCTAAAATTCTATTTAGATGCTACAAAGGATTTCAGACAAACTTCTTCCTTGTTTGTTGTTTATTCTGGTAAAAGGAGAGGTCAAAAAGCAACTTCTACCTCTCTATCTTTTTGGCTTAAAAGCATCATCAGATTGGCTTATGAGACTGCCGGACGGCAGCCTCCTGAAAGAATCACAGCTCATTCCACTAGGGCCGTGGCTTCCACATGGGCCTTTAAGAACGAGGCTTCTGTTGATCAGATATGTAAGGCAGCGACTTGGTCTTCACTGCACACTTTTACCAAATTTTACAAATTTGATACTTTTGCTTCTTCTGAGGCTATTTTTGGGAGAAAGGTTTTGCAAACCGTGGTGCCTTCCATCTAGGTGACCTGATTTGCTCCCTCCCATCATCCGTGTCCTAAAGCTTTGGTATTGGTTCCCACAAGTAAGGATGACGCCGTGGACCGGACACACCTATGTTGGAGAAAACAGAATTTATGTTTACCTGATAAATTACTTTCTCCAACGGTGTGTCCGGTCCACGGCCCGCCCTGGTTTTTTAATCAGGTCTGATGATTTATTTTCTTTAACTACAGTCACCACGGTATCATATGATTTCTCCTATGCAAATATTCCTCCTTTACGTCGGTCGAATGACTGGGGAAGGCGGAGCCTAGGAGGGATCATGTGACCAGCTTTGCTGGGCTCTTTGCCATTTCCTGTTGGGGAGGAGAATATCCCACAAGTAAGGATGACGCCGTGGACCGGACACACCGTTGGAGAAAGTAATTTATCAGGTAAACATAAATTCTGTTTTTAGCTCATTCTGCTAGTTAGTAGTTCATTATTGTAGCACCTGACAGCACAGTCTCTCAACAGCCGTACAATAACATAGATACTTTTTTATTTCTTTCTGTTTGCAGAGAAACTCCAAAATTCTTGCACTAACCTCTTGTGTACATTTTTAAAACTTTTAAAAGGACAGTAAAGTCGAAATAAAACTTTACATGTTTCGGATAGAGCATGTCATTTTAAACAACTTTCCACTTTACTTTTTGAAGATTAAACCCCCACGTAGACTCACAGGAGCTTAGGAGTGTGCACATATCTCTAGGACTCTATGGCAGCAGTGTTTGCAACACTGTATAAATGTGCTCCTATTAGCCTACCCAGATTTCCTCTTCAACAAAGGATACCAGCTAAGTTTAATTTTGACTTTTCCGTCCCTTTAAACACTTGTACCTTTGTTATTGTTGCAATGAACACTTATTACATTGCTGCCTCATTCAACCTGTCTTTGCCCCTTTTATTTAAACTTCCGTGTTGTGTTTGTGACCCATAGGGCTATGTTGCTTTATGGGGACTTTGCATTATTTTCCAAAATAACTATCATGTTTTTGCAATTTTCTTTGTATTAATGACTGGTCTATGCATGTGGGTGCTTAAACATCAAATTAAGTTTTCTTGAAGATGCATATATTTACTATCACAAATTATACTTTATTATGAAGTTTAGATATTTGTAGCTCCTTTTTCAAATTTTAAGTTTAAAAAAATCCTCTATTTTGATAAAGCTAAGCTTAGCATTTTAAAGTTATTTTACCTCGCAGAAGAAAATATCAGTTTTATAGGGTCTGTTTTGATTTGTTGTAGCTTTTTTCCCCCCACAGGTTCACAAGGTATGATAAGATATTTTGAAATTTGGTGCCATTCAGTCAAACTCACCAGATAATTTGTATTGAGACTCAAAACCAATAGTTTTTTCTATTAATTGTTTTTTTATGTCTTTTCTTAAAATGTATTTTGTTCCAAAATGTTTAGCCGTCGCAAACCGATTTTGCACATTTTCTTATGGCACATCTAGGTTGTTTCACGTGTCTCTTTTTATTTCGTGCTTCTCTTTCACTTTTTTTAAAAAAACACACAAACTTCCTGGTTTCTTTTAAACATTAGAAAACATATCAAAACATTGTCGCACATAGATTACAGTGCCTATTTCACTAACTGAACATGTTAGGAAACTACAAAACATACAAAGCAATCGTCAGCAATATGGGTCATGCAACTTTATACTTTACATATTCAGAACTAATATTACCAACATAATGTTTCAATGTTTGTCCATAAATAATTGTTCTTAGTAGTGCTATCTCATAACTCTAGAGCTGCAAATCACGTGTAAGTATTTAATTGCGCCCTGTTTTTATACATCATTCATATTGAGGTAAAACAATATTAAGGGGAGGTTGTGGGGGGTACTTAAAAACTCTCTTTTCAGTTGGTCTTCTGTGTCAGATTCCTCACCTGTTGCTGAATTGTTCTCATTTGAGAGCTTCCCCCCCTTGTATTCACATACCCCCTGACTCTCCCCTTTCTCTCCATCACCCTCTTATGATCTTCCTGTGTCTTCCTATTCTAAATCACTGCCCTGTCTTTCCCTCTCTCTCATTCTGCCCGTAAACTCTCTTGACTGTTATCACTATTTTAAGATTCCCCACTCTTTATTCATCCTCATTCTTCTCCTATTCTTTTGGACAAACCTCCCTGTGTTTGCGATTTTATGTTTTATTCTTAGATATATAGGGCCAATTTATTAACTGTCGAACGGACATGATCCGCTGTATCGGATCCTGTCCGCCCGACATCGCTGAATGCCGATAGCATACGTTGTCAGCATTTAACATTGCACAAGCAGTTCTGGTAAACTGCTTGTTCAATGCCGCCCAGTGCAGATTTGCGACCAATCGGCCACTAGCACGTGGTGTCCTTCAACCCGATCATATGCGCTGCTTCTTAACTCACCCTGCATTAGGCACAATACGGGCCATGATAAATCGACCCCATAGTATGTATGTACTGTTGTAAAAAAATTCTTTGAATGTATATAAAAAAAATCATAAAATATATTCTTTTTTGATCTAACCATGCAGCTAAAATGCAAGCTGTTATTTTGTCTTATATAGGTTACAATAAATTATCAGTTTTTAATGATGCAGTCCGACCCCAGTATTATTATTTACCTATTTTATTCTTAAATGTCTGTAAAGAAATAACCATAATGCATGTGTATTTGTGAGTCTACTCTATGTGAGTGTAGGAACCCAAATCTGTGATGTAACTCAGGCAGGTTAAAGGGACAGTGTACACCAATTTTCATATAACTGCATGTAATAGACACTACTATAAAGAAGAATATGCACAAATACTGATCTAAAAATCCAGTATAAAACCTTTTAAAAACTTACTTGGAAGCTCCCTGTTTAGCACGGTTAATGAGGTTAGGCTGTGACACCCACTGAAAGGGGCTGAGGTTAGGCTGTGACACCCACTGAAAGGGGCTGAGAAAGCAGGAAGAGCAGACACTTCCCCCCCTAGCCCTGCATGTGAAAAGATCCTTTATACAAACAGAGGCAAGTTGGAAACTTTAGACTTGAGTGTACATCTGTTACTTTGGGGCTTGGTTAGGAGTCTTAAAATCAGCACAATGTTATTTAAAAATGAGCAAAACTATACATTGTTATAACAACACTCCCAGATGGACTATATAAATAGATCATCTACAAAACATTTATGCAAAGAAAAATCTAGTGTACAACGTCCCTTTAAATTAGTGGTCTCAAAGTACTGGCCCTGGGGCCTTGTGTGACCCGCAAAATAGTTTTATCTGACCCTCTATTAGGTAAATTAATAATTGGGTAAATTAAATTGGTCCCATCAATTTGTTTAGGGTTCTTTATAGGCACAAACAGGATAAATATAAAGACAGGCATGCATTGTCCAGTGTAGACTCCCATTATGCACTTCTTGGATAAATGTCACTTTTTATTCAGTTCCAGAATGATCACTTCACAAGATAAATATACACTGTGTATGTCTATTGTGGGCTACAGCTCCTACCATGCACTACTACTTGTGTAAATGTCACTTCCAGCTTCTAGTATAGCCAGTTCCACTCTGTTCAAGTGGGCCCATGGGGGAAGAAAATTAAAGAATAATAGGTAGCGCTGAGAAAATAGCTTAAATATCACACTGTGTCAAATAATATAAACCAAATATATTCAATAAATGTAAATATTTAATAAAAACACACACTTATACCAATAAACTTAAAAAAAAACACATAGCAAAACTATAGTCCATTATACCCTGCCAGGTACCTTGACATATAAACCACTATGTTCCGGCACACAAGATACAAAAGCCTTAGTGTCCTAATCCAGATCAATAGAGGTGAAGATATCCTAACCCTGTAGCCATAGACAATCAATTCATTGGTGTCATGATTCACAGACAATCCTCCTCCACTACAATGATTTGATAAGAAAAACCTGTGAAAGGAAAATAAAACAAATAGTGCAATACCGTTTCAAATACAGAAATTCTATATAGAGGTACTCACCAGATAGCCCTCTATACTACCAACGCGTTTCAACCATTGTCTTTGTCAAGGTACCCTGGGAGAAGAACACTTGTCTTGTGGCCCCCGGGTTCAATGAGCTTAATACCCCTGCTTTAACAAATTCAGACGTACAAGCTTCCAATAGATTGTGATGCTCTTAGTAAAGAAGACGAATAAGCTGAAATAAGAACAATGATTTCATGCTTTTTTTTTTAGTGGATTGGAACGTAGGCCTACAGTACATTCTCTGGAATGGTCTGGGTAGCAAAGTACATAAACTAACTACATCATAAATTATCCATTATAAATGAATATGTTGTTAGTGTATTTTCCCATGGTGAAATATCTGGGGCTGCAATATACAGGGAGTGCAGAATTATTAGACAAGTTGTATTTTTGAGGATTAATTTTATTATTGAACAACAACCATGTTCTCAATGAATCCAAAAAACTCATTAATATCAAAGCTGAATAGTTTTGGAAGTAGTTTTTAGTTTGTTTTTAGTTATAGCTATTTTAGGGGGATATCTGTGTGTGCAGGTGACTATTACTGTGCATAATTATTAGGCAACTTAACAAAAAAGAAATATATACCCATTTCAATTATTTATTTTTACCAGTGAAACCAATATAACATCTCAACATTCACAAATATACATTTCTGACATTCAAAAACAAAACAAAAACAAATCAGTGACCAATATAGCCACCTTTCTTTGCAAGGACACTCAAAAGCCTGCCATCCATGGATTCTGTCAGTGTTTTGATCTGTTCACCATCAACATTGCGTGCAGCAGCAACCACAGCCTCCCAGACACTGTTCAGAGAGGTGTACTGTTTTCCCTCCTTGTAAATCTCACATTTGATGATGGACCACAGTTTCTCAATGGGGTTCAGATCAGGTGAACAAGGAGGCTATGTCATTAGATTTTCTTCTTTTATACCCTTTCTTGCCAGCCACGCTGTGGAGTACTTGGACGCGTGTGATGGAGCATTGTCCTGCATGAAAATCATGTTTTTCTTGAAGGATGCAGACTTCTTCCTGTACCACTGCTTGAAGAAGGTGTCTTCCAGAAACTGGCAGTAGGACTGGGAGTTGAGCTTGACTCCATCCTCAACCCGAAAAGGCCCCACAAGCTCATCTTTGATGATACCAGCCCAAACCAGTACTCCACCTCCACCTTGCTGGCGTCTGAGTCGGACTGGAGCTCTCTGCCCTTTACCAATCCAGCCACGGGCCCATCCATCTGGCCCATCAAGACTCACTCTCATTTCATCAGTCCATAAAACCTTAGAAAAATCAGTCTTGAGATATATCTTGGCCCAGTCTTGACGTTTCAGCTTGTGTGTCTTGTTCAGTGGTGGTCGTCTTTCAGCCTTTCTTACCTTGGCCATGTCTCTGAGTATTGCACACC
The DNA here is from genome assembly GCF_027579735.1 of Bombina bombina. Classification (NCBI taxonomy): domain Eukaryota; kingdom Metazoa; phylum Chordata; class Amphibia; order Anura; family Bombinatoridae; genus Bombina; species Bombina bombina. The sequence goes on from NC_069503.1 coordinate 968,659,667, forward strand.
TTGTGCTTTTGGGCACTCCAGTGATGTTGCAGCTCTGAAATATGGCCAAACTGGTGGCAAGTGGCATCTTGGCAGCTGCACGCTTGACTTTTCTCAGTTCATGGGCAGTTATTTTGCGCCTTGGTTTTTCCACACGCTTCTTGCGACCCTGTTGACTATTTTGAATGAAACGCTTGATTGTTCGATAATCATGCTTCAGAAGCTTTGCAATTTTAAGAGTGCTGCATCCCTCTGCAAGATATCTCACTATTTTTTACTTTTCTGAGCCTGTCAAGTCCTTCTTTTGACCCATTTTGCCAAAGGAAAGGAAGTTGCCTAATAATTATGCACACCTGATATAGGGTGTTGATGTCATTAGACCACACCCCTTTTCATTACAGAGATGCACATCACCTAATATGCTTAATTGGTAGTAGGCTTTCGAGCCTGTACAGCTTGGAGTAAGACAACATGCATAAAGAGGATGATGTGGTCAAAATACTCATTTGCCTAATAATTCTGCACTCCCTGTATGCTTCATAAATTAAACATATTCAATGGTAGTCTTACAATCAAACATTGCCAAACAAAAATCTTGGCAAAGATCATAGTTTCAGTTTTACCTGCAAGAAGGACACCATTACTAGTTTTAAAAGATCTAAACATAAACTCTGTATTCAATAAGTTCACATTATGTTTATATATGTTTCTGTAGAGAATACAGCTAAAATAAAATAGTGTTAAAGGGTCTATTATTGTTTAAAAAGACATATTTACAGCCCATTCCCCAGCTTTGCATAACCAACATATTCTATTAATTTACTTTATAACCTCTAAATTTGCCTATTTCTAAGCCCTTGTAGGCCATCACTTATCTCAATACTTTTTTATTAGCTTTTTAATTCTTGCACAACAGCCAGACTATGCTAGTTCATGTGTGCCATATAGATATCATTGTACTCACTCCTGTGAAGAATGATAATGGTTATACAAGAACCAACGCTTATTGGCTAAAATGCAAAATTGTACAAATCAAAGGGGCAGTCTGCAGGGACATAGATACAGGTAATCACAGAGGTAAATAAGTATATTAATATAACATTGTTGGTTATATAAGACTGGATAATGTGTAATACAGGGATTATCTTTCCTTTTAAAGAATACTTATTTCAAGTAGACTATTCCTTTAACAAACTATTTTTTTACAATGATAAAATGACGGTGATGCAGAAAGTTTCAGTGACCCAAGCTTCTAAATATTATAATTGTAGTAAGCACTTACAAAATACAGATATAGATCTGCTATTGTTTATAGTACAGTCAATTCAAATTTCTTTCATGTAATTAGCAAGAGTCCATGAGCTAGTGACGTATGGGATATACATTCCTAACAGGAGGGGCAAAGTTTCCCAAACCTTAAAATGCCTATAAATACACCCCTCACCACACCCACAATTCAGTTTTACAAACTTTGCCTCCCGTGGAGGTGGTGAAGTAAGTTTGTGCTAGATTCTACGTTGATATGCGCTTCACAGCAGGCTGGAGCCCGGTTTTCCTCTCAGAGTGCAGTGAATGTCAGAGGGATGTGAAGAGAGTATTGCCTATTTGAATTCAATGGTCTCCTTCTACGGGATCTATTTCATAGGTTCTCTGTTATTGGTCGTAGAGATTCATCTCTTACCTCCCTTTTCAGATCGACGATATACTCTTATATACCATTACCTCTACTGATTCTCGTTTCAGTACTGGTTTGGCTATCTGCTATATGTAGATGAGTGTCCTGGTGTAAGTAAGTCTTATTTTTTGTGACACTCTAAGCTATGGTTGGGCACTTTATACGTAAAGTTCTAAATATATGTCTTTAAACTTATATTTGCCATGATTCAGGATAATCAGTATTCCTTCTTTCAGACTATCAGTTTCATTATTTGGGAAAATGCATATGAATAAAATATTTTTCTCCAACATAGGTGTGTCCGGTCCACGGCGTCATCCTTACTTGTGGGATATTCTCTTCCCCAACAGGAAATGGCAAAGAGCCCAGCAAAGCTGGTCACATGATCCCTCCTAGGCTCCGCCTTCCCCAGTCATTCTCTTTGCCGTTGTACAGGCAACATCTCCACGGAGATGGCTTAGAGTTTTTTGGTGTTTAACTGTAGTTTTTATTCTTCAATCAAGAGTTTGTTATTTTAAAATAGTGCTGGTATGTACTATTTACTCTGAAACAGAAAAGTGATGAAGATTTCTGTTTGTAAGAGGAAAATGATTTTAGCAACCGTTACTAAAATCGATGGCTGTTTCCACACAGGACTGTTGAGAGGAATTAACTTCAGTTGGGGGAAACAGTGAGCAGACTTTTGCTGCTTGAGGTATGACACATTTCTAACAAGACGATGTAATGCTGGAAGCTGTCATTTTCCCTATGGGATCCGGTAAGCCATTTTTATTACATAAGAATAAAGGGCTTCACAAGGGCTTTTAAGACTGGTAGACATTTTCTGGGCTAAAACGATTGATATATAAGCATTTTTAATACTTCATAGCTTTGAGGAATTATTTTTTTATTGGGAATTATGTAAAATAACCGGCAGGCACTGTATTGGACACCTTATTCTCTAGGGGCTTTCCCTAATCATAGGCAGAGCCTCATTTTCGCGCCTCTATTGCGCACTTGTTTTTGGGAAGCATGACATGCAGATGCATGTGTGAGGAGCTCTGATACATAGTAAAGGCTTTCTGAAGGCGTCATTTGGTATCGTATTCCCCTTTGGGCTTGGTTGGGTCTCAGCAAAGCAGATACCAGGGACTGTATAGGGGTTAAATATAAAAACGGCTCCGGTTCCGTTATTTTAAGAGTTAAAGCTTTCAAATTTGGTGTGCAATACTTTTAAGGCTTTAAGACACTGTGGTGAAATTTTGGTGAATTTTGAACAATTCTTTCATACTTTTTCACATTTGCAGTAATAAAGTGTGTTCAGTTTAAAATTTAAAGTGACAGTAACGGTTTTATTTTAAAACGTTTTTTGTACTTTGTTATCAAGTTTATGCCTGTTTAACATGTCTGAACTACCAGATAGACTGTGTTCTGTATGTGGGGAAGTCAAGGTTCCTTCTCATTTAAATAGATGTGATTTATGCGACACAAAATTTAGAGAAAATGATGCCCAAGATGATTCCTCAAGTGAGGGGAGTAAGCATGGTACTGCATCATCCCCTCCTTCGTCTACGCCAGTCTTGCCCACACAGGAGGCCCCTAGTACATCTAGTGCGCCAATACTCCTTACTATGCAACAATTAACAGCTGTAATGGATAATTCTATCAAAAACATTTTAGCCAAAATGCCCACTTATCAGCGAAAGCGCGACTGCTCTGTTTTAGAAAATACGGAAGAGCATGAGGACTCTGATGATATTGGTTCTGAAGTGCCCCTACACCAGTCTGAGGGGGCCAGGGAGGTTTTGTCTGAGGGAGAAATTTCAGATTCAGGGAAAATTTCTCAACAAGCTGAACCTGATGTGATTACATTCAAATTTAAATTGGAACATCTCCGCGCTCTGCTTAAGGAGGTGTTATCTACTCTGGATGATTGTGAGAATTTGGTCATTCCAGAGAAATTATGTAAGATGGACAAGTTCCTAGAGGTCCCGGGGCCCCCCGAAGCTTTTCCTATACCCAAGCGGGTGGCGGATATTGTAAACAAAGAATGGGAAAGGCCCGGCATACCTTTCGTCCCTCCCCCTATATTCAAGAAATTTTTTCCTATGGTCGACCCCAGAAAGGACTTATGGCAGACAGTCCCCAAGGTCGAGGGGGCGGTTTCTACTCTAAACAAACGCACCACTATACCCATAGAAGATAGTTGTGCTTTCAAAGATCCTATGGATAAAAAATTAGAGGGTTTGCTTAAAAAGATGTTTGTTCAGCAAGGTTACCTTCTACAACCAATTTCATGCATTGTTCCTGTCACTACAGCAGCGTGTTTCTGGTTCGATGAACTAGAAAAGGCGCTCAATAAAGATTCTTCTTATGAGGAGATTTTGGACAGAATTCATGCTCTCAAATTGGCTAACTCTTTCACCTTAGACGCCACTTTGCAATTGGCTAGATTAGCGGCGAAAAATTCTGGGTTTGCTATTGTGGCGCGCAGAGCGCTTTGGCTAAAATCTTGGTCAGCGGATGCATCTTCCAAGAATAAATTGCTTAACATTCCTTTCAAGGGGAAAACGCTGTTTGGCCCTGACTTGAAAGAGATTATTTCTGATATCACTGGGGGTAAGGGCCACGCCCTTCCTCAGGATAGGTCTTTCAAGGCTAAAAATAAACCAAATTTTCGTCCCTTTCGCAGAAACGGACCAGCCACAAGTGCTACATCCTCTAAGCAAGAGGGTAATACTTCTCAAGCCAAGCCAGCCTGGAGGCCAATGCAAGGCTGGAACAAAGGTAAGCAGGCCAAGAAACCTGCCACTGCTACCAAGACAGCATGAGATGTTGGCCCCCGATCCGGGACCGGATCTGGTGGGGGGCAGACTCTCTCTCTTCGCTCAGGCTTGGGCAAGAGATGTTCTGGATCCTTGGGCGCTGGAAATAGTCTCCCAAGGTTATCTTCTGGAATTCAAGGGGCTTCCCCCAAGGGGGAGGTTCCACAGGTCTCAATTGTCTTCAGACCACATAAAAAAACAGGCATTCTTACATTGTGTAGAAGACCTGTTAAAAATGGGAGTGATTCATCCTGTTCCATTAGGAGAACAAGGGATGGGGTTCTACTCCAATCTGTTCATAGTTCCCAAAAAAGAGGGAACATTCAGACCAATCTTAGATCTCAAGATCCTAAACAAGTTTCTCAAGGTTCCATCGTTCAAAATGGAAACCATTCGAACAATTCTTCCTTCCATCCAGGAAGGTCAATTCATGACCACGGTGGATTTAAAGGATGCGTATCTACATATTCCTATCCACAAGGAACATCATCGGTTCCTAAGGTTCGCCTTTCTGGACAAGCATTACCAGTTTGTGGCACTTCCGTTCGGATTAGCCACTGCTCCAAGAATTTTCACAAAGGTACTGGGGTCCCTTCTAGTGGTGCTAAGACCAAGGGGCATTGCAGTAGTACCTTACTTGGACGACATTCTAATTCAAGCGTCGTCCCTTCCACAAGCAAAGGCTCACACGGACATCGTCCTGGCCTTTCTCAGATCTCACGGGTGGAAAGTGAACGTAGAAAAAAGTTCTCTATCTCCGTCAACAAAAGTTCCCTTCTTGGGAACAATAATAGACTCCTTAGAAATGAGGATTTTTCTGACAGAGGCCAGAAAATCAAAACTTCTAAACTCTTGTCAAGTACTTCATTCTGTTCCTCTTCCTTCCATAGCGCAGTGCATGGAAGTAATAGGTTTGATGGTCGCGGCAATGGACATAGTTCCTTTTGCGCGAATTCATCTGAGACCATTACAACTGTGCATGCTCAGTCAGTGGAATGGGGATTATACAGACTTGTCTCCGACGATACAAGTAGATCAGAGGACCAGAGATTCACTCCGTTGGTGGCTGTCCCTGAACAACCTGTCACAGGGGATGAGCTTCCGCAGACCAGAGTGGGTCATTGTCACGACCGACGCCAGTCTGGTGGGCTGGGGCGCGGTCTGGGGACTCCTGAAAGCTCAGGGTCTTTGGTCTCGGGAAGAATCTCTTCTCCCGATAAATATTCTGGAACTAAGAGCGATATTCAATGCTCTCAAGGCTTGGCCTCAGCTAGCAAAGGCCAAATTCATACGGTTTCAATCGGACAACATGACGACTGTTGCGTACATCAACCATCAGGGGGGAACAAGGAGTTCCCTGGCGATGGAAGAAGTGACCAAAATCATTCAATGGGCGGAGTCTCACTCCTGCCACTTGTCTGCAATCCACATTCCAGGAGTGGAAAATTGGGAAGCGGATTTTCTGAGTCGTCAGTCATTTCATCCGGGGGAGTGGGAACTCCATCCGGAAATCTTTGCCCAAATTATTCAGTTGTGGGGCATTCCAGACATGGATCTGATGGCCTCTCGTCAGAACTTCAAGGTTCCTTGCTACGGGTCCAGATCCAGGGATCCCAAGGCGACTCTAGTAGATGCACTAGTAGCACCTTGGACCTTCAAACTAGCGTATGTATTCCCACCGTTTCCTCTCATCCCCAGGCTGGTAGCCAGGATCTATCAGGAGAGGGCATCGGTGATCTTGATAGCTCCTGCGTGGCCACGCAGGACTTGGTATGTAGACCTGGTGAATATGTCATCGGCTCCACCATGGAAGCTACCTTTGAGACGGGACCTTCTTGTTCAAGGTCCGTTCGAACATCCGAATCTGGTCTCACTCCAACTGACTGCTTGGAGATTGAACGCTTGATTTTATCAAAGCGAGGGTTCTCAGATTCTGTCATTGATACTCTTGTTCAGGCCAGAAAGCCTGTAACTAGAAAAATCTACCATAAAATATGGAAAAGATATATCTGTTGGTGTGAATCTAAAGGATTCCCTTGGGACAAGATAAAAATTCCTAAGATTCTATCCTTTCTTCAAGAAGGTTTGGAGAAAGGATTATCTGCAAGTTCTTTGAAGGGACAGATTTCTGCTTTGTCTGTGTTACTTCACAAAAAGCTGGCGGCTGTGCCAGATGTTCAAGCTTTTGTTCAGGCTCTGGTTAGAATCAAGCCTGTTTACAAACCTTTGACTCCTCCTTGGAGTCTCAATTTAGTTCTTTCAGTTCTTCAGGGGGTTCCGTTTGAACCCTTACATTCCGTTGATATTAAGTTATTATCTTGGAAAGTTTTGTTTTTGGTTGCAATTTCTTCTGCTAGAAGAGTTTCAGAGTTATCTGCTCTGCAGTGTTCTCCTCCTTATCTGGTGTTCCATGCAGATAAGGTGGTTTTGCGTACTAAACCTGGTTTTCTTCCGAAAGTTGTTTCTAACAAAAAACATTAACCAGGAGATAGTTGTACCTTCTTTGTGTCCGAATCCAGTTTCAAAGAAGGAACGTTTGTTGCACAATTTGGATGTAGTTCGTGCTCTAAAATTCTATTTAGATGGCTTCCGGTGGGCGGCTCTGGAAGATGGCTGCGAGCCTCTGTTGCTCTGAAGAACTCTTCTTCTAATATACACTTTACAGTCATCATTCTATGCCATCTGCGTCTCCCTTGACAGGCAAGCTGTCCGGGAACATCAGGCAGATAGAAATAACTCGATCTTTTCTTCCACGGAAGTCATTGGAATAAACCAGACCTCACGAAGGACTTTGTGCATATTGAACTGTGGGCCCGCCATTACAGAAAATGGAGTCGGAAGGCAATGTGGCAGTGCAGATACTGGCAATTTTCCAGCCTTCATTGGATCGCTTACTTGTGAGTTATAAGAAGCTGCATGAAGCGGTTCATGCCGCTGTGAAACCTAATTTTACACATAGTGAGCTGGTGCATACGCAAACTTGCCCTCCAGATAGAAACCCATACGACTCAAATAGATCTAGAGCTATTACAAGAGACGACTTGCTCGTTCCTGCCTTGGATCAATTAGCGACATGCCAAGAGGAGGGGGTATTATCTCCGCTGTACTCATCTGCTGTGGTGATGAGCGACCCTGAGGGAACTGCTAGACACTCCTCACCGCGGGAGAGCGCCACTCTTGCCCGGTATGTAGGGAACCTTGCCGCTAAGATGCTGACTGGGTCTACCTCACCCCAGATACTCATCTCCAAACTCGACATGCTGCTGGCCTACACGGACATGAATTCTAATACTGGCATCCAGATATACATAACTCCTGACTCGGGACATTACACATCAGTTGGCTGGGAGTCAGCCTTCAAGCATGCTCGATCTAACACAGATCCTGATGCTATACCGTTACATGGCATGACTGTGGGATCTCAAATGGGGAATCGGCTAGATGCAGTCCTGCAAGATTTGTCATGTTATTGCTCCTATGACAAGTATTACCAGTGGGGACAGAAAGCGGCTTGGGTAGCCACGGGAATTGGTTGAGATGCAATCCGATATATATATCCGCTAAGAGACCTGTTACTTTTCAGTCTCAAATTCACGCTCCAGGATGTTAAACAGAACCATCTGCTATGTAACGCTTAATATCTCCCTGGTGGCTGCATAATTATAGCCTGTGATATTTCTCTCGTGCATTTGAAACTTACCCCTGGAAAGTATTTGTCTTTTCTATGTCTCTTTTTCTAGCCTGGTTGTGTGTAACGCACAGTGCCCTACACATTATTACCCGAAGTCAGATATGCTTGAATGGCGTACTGTTACATTTCTGTATGAATGATGAGAAAAATCTTATTCAATATTGTGCACTGTTTTTGTTGTTCAAAAGGTATTGTTGTTAATAATTTTGTTTTTGTAATATAAAATCAAACCAGTGAGTACTTGGGGTTGCGGGCTGTTGTGAGTGCATGGTGTAAAATAGGGCTCATACTGCTGACTAGATACACATGCTACAGGTTCTAAAAACACATGTAAACACTTCCCATGTGAGGTGCTTTTAATATCTCACAATGCATACTCAGAGTTTTCTCTACAATTTTCCATTTTATACCCATCGCTTATTCTCTTAGATAGAGGAATACTGCCCATTGGCCTCTCTAGAATCGTCACATGGGGCTAAGTGCACTATCTGCATTAAGTCTATCTTAAAAGGCCCTATACTATACACTCTGATCATCTATGGACAATAACTGTTTACAGATCCTATAGCCCAAACTAGATTTAATGCATGAATGTGTGCGATAGAAATTAGGGGGATAAATCTCGACGCACCTTCATGAGTTGTCTCCTAATAGTACTGCACGCACACTTTGATCAGCAGTAAATAAACCGGCACGTACAATAGGGGGCACCTTCTCTTTTCGTTTATATAATTTAATGTCACATTCTGGCCATTCCAATTGTCAATGTCTCCTCCCAGAAGTGGAAGATTCTATCCTAAACATGACATGCCTTGAGCCTAGCAGATGGACTGATACACGCGTAATTAACCAGATTATCATACTGGGTTAAGGGAGTGCCCTAGTCATAAACAGTGCACCTTCTATTGATCTATGCCTGTAGATGAAGTGACATACCCCCTTCATCCTGCACCTTAGGATATAGCCTACATCACTGATCAAACTCTGGCCAACCCCATTAAGAACACTGTTATGCCTCATTCTTCACTGCAGAGCATGACCCATAATCTGCCCCGACCTGCCCTAGAGCTTAGATTTAATAATAATATTTTATTTTCTGTTTTTTTTTTTTTTTTTTTTTTATTTTATTTTATTTTTGTTATTTGTAGGTGATTAGTGTTTAGGTATGTTAGTTTATAAAGTTACAAAACCCCAACATTAGGGTACATATGCGTAGAATCTAGAGGTCATTCTAATTAATTGAAGATTCTGCCAGTTCACATTATAACGACACCATTATATTTTATGTCTGGTTATGTATCCTTTCTCCTTTTTTGTTTGTTCTTCTCTCCAATGACATGTCTACTTTGTAATTGCTTGTCGTACCTTGCATGGTGTACTATTTACTAATGTACCTTATGTTGGTGATAAATAAAATATTAAAAAAAAAAAAAAAAAATTCTATTTAGATGCTACAAAGGATTTTAGACAAACATCTTCCTTGTTTGTTGTTTATTCTGGTAAAAGGAGAGGTCAAAAAGCAACTTCTACCTCTCTCTCTTTTTGGCTTAAAAGCATCATCAGATTGGCTTACGAGACTGCCGGACGGCAGCCTCCTGAAAGAATCACAGCTCATTCCACTAGGGCCGTGGCTTCCACATGGGCCTTCAAGAACGAGGCTTCTGTTGATCAGATATGTAAGGCAGCGACTTGGTCTTCACTGCACACTTTTACTAAATTTTACAAATTTGATACTTTTGCTTCTTCTGAGGCTATTTTTGGGAGAAAGGTTTTGCAAGCCGTGGTGCCTTCCATCTAGGTGACCTGATTTGCTCCCTCCCTTCATCCGTGTCCTAAAGCTTTGGTATTGGTTCCCACAAGTAAGGATGACGCCGTGGACCGGACACACCTATGTTGGAGAAAACAGAATTTATGTTTACCTGATAAATTACTTTCTCCAACGGTGTGTCCGGTCCACGGCCCGCCCTGGTTTTTTAATCAGGTCTGATAATTTATTTTCTTTAACTACAGTCACCACGGTATCATATGATTTCTCCTATGCAAATATTCCTCCTTTACGTCGGTCGAATGACTGGGGAAGGCGGAGCCTAGGAGGGATCATGTGACCAGCTTTGCTGGGCTCTTTGCCATTTCCTGTTGGGGAAGAGAATATCCCACAAGTAAGGATGACGCCGTGGACCGGACACACCTATGTTGGAGAAAGTAATTTATCAGGTAAACATAAATTCTGTTTTTCTTACCTTAAAGAAATTTTCTAATTGACTTTTTTCCTTGCGGGCTGTTAGGCTCGCGGGGGCAGAAAATGCTTCAATTTATTGCGTCATTCTTGGCGTGAACTTTTTTGGCGCAAAATTTTGTCATTTCCGGCGCCATAGTTGACGCCGGAAGTTTACATGTGGTTCCGTCATTTTTGACGCATGTGTGTTACAGACGTTTTGCGCCAAAAAGTGTGGGCGTCATACTTGGCGCCAAAAAATGTGGGCGTCATACTTGGCGCCAAAAAATGTGGGCGCCATACTTGGCGCAACTTTTTTTTCACATTATTTAAGTTTCACTTTTTTGTTGCTTCTGGTTGCTAGAGGCTTGTTTGTTTTGCATTTTTCCCCATTCCTGAAACTGTCATTTAAGGAATTTGATAATTTTGCTTTATATGTTGTATTTTTTTCTATTACATATTGCAAGATTTTCCATAAATTATTCCTGGATCAGAACATACTGAGGGATTCCTGTTGACTAAGAAGTCCTACCAAAGCTAAGTTCATTTATTTTAAATGTTATGAATCTTTATCTTTAGCTATGGTTTGTAATAAGTTATCATGATAAACTTTTACATGCAGAATCCATTAGTATTTATGCTTTATGTATTGCTTTTCTTTTTACATCTTATGTACAAGATATACTTATAAGAATATTTTTTCTGATTCTAGGTTAAGGCTTTGTCTGACTTTGCGCCTTCTATTAAAAATTTTTTTAGGTCTTTTTCAAACTTCTTTTTGATGAAGTTTCAAATGACCAACAACATACTGAATTATCCTTCTCTGATGATGTTTTTTCTCTTTCAGAACTTTTCTTCTTTTCTACTTTTTTATTTTTTATTAGAGTACATTTGTTTTTTGTTGAAAAGGTGTTGATTATTTTGGATATTGAGGTAACTAGTTCTTTTTTCAAAACTAGCTAAACATTTTATTTCTGCTTATTTTATCTTCTGTGTCTTCAGAGGTTTTTTTCCATTCCTTCATACTAGGGAATGGAATAGGCTGACAATTTTCTTCAAAGGTTTTAAATTATATTCTTTGCCGGCAGTTAAATTCAATTTTGAGGGTTCTCCAATTTAATGGGGCTATCTCTACTCCTGCTAAATTATGCTATTGTTTCTATAGCAAAATAGTATTTATTTTCTTTTTAAATGGTTGTATCCTATTTAAGGAAATTTTTTTATTTTCAGGTACTTTTCTCGGACCTGTAATTTATTTGGATGATGTTGCTTTTGCTCCATTTTTTCTGTTTACTTTAAAGATCAAGTATCAGATTATGTGTTATTTAGCATTGTTAAGGGACAAAGTCTACTGCTCATTTGAGGTTCAGACTGGGTGCTGTTGTATTTGTCTTGTTGTCTTGCATTTTTGTTTATGCAAGTCCGGTGTGTTCTGATCCCTTAACTGGATTAACATGCTAATAATTTTATTTGTTTCTTCATTTTTATTGAATATTTTCACAAATGAGGTTTAATCTTTATTTCTTTTTTCCAAGATAATCAATTATTTGATTCATATTGGATTCAATTCTTAACTGTTACTCTGGGCTTCAAGATTAAGTTCTTAGACTAAAACTTTAAGCTTATTTTAGTTTGGTTGTTCTTTCTAAAGAACAAAATTCTAAATTCTTACCCAAGTAACATGTTTTTATTTAGAAGTTATTTTTGTTCTATTAGGTCCAAAATTCTTAGATTTTGGGTACAAAATTAAATTTGAAGTAAAACCGTCTGTGAGAAGTATTTTTCTCTCTATTATATTCCAGCTATTCCAGTAAGGCTAACACTTTCCTTAATGTGTTTCAGTCCCAAATATTTTGGGTAATGTTGAAGTGCGGTTGATCACCTGTTGAGGATCAAGCGCTTCTCAGATCTGGAATCTTCTGAGGTATTTATTCCTGTTCCATTTTTAGGATCTGGGTTTTGGGGTTTTATTCAAACTATTCATTGTTCCAAAGATAGAAAATCTTTTTATTATATAAATGTACTATCTTTTAGATTGGTATTTATATGGTCTATTCTGACTTTTTTTAGTCAGTGATAGCATTATTTGTTTTCATTAGATACAATAGATGCATATCTTCATTTCTGTTTTCATTCAGATTATTTTTATTTTCTGAGACTACGGAATCTCATATGATTCAATTTTGTTTTTTCAAGACATGGTTAGAGGATCTTTTTATCAAAAACTCTTGATTCCTCACACAAGGGTCACCTTTTTTAGGTTTCCAGATAGATTGTGTCACTGTCTTTGTCTCTAACAGATAAGTGATTTTTTTCTTATTGGGTTCTGTCTGTCGGTACCTTCAGTCTCTACTATTTCCTTCAGTTGCTATATATGCATGGAAATTTAGGTCTTATGTCTGCAGCATTGGATTAATTTTCCTTTGCTCATTTTCATAGAAAACCTTTCCAGTTTTTTATGCTGCATAATGGTGCAGGGATTCTAGGATTTCACTTTTTAAATCTTCGAATTCTATGTTTATCTATCTTTGATTCGGTGGTTAAGATCACCATCATTTAGTTTTACAGGTCTCTTCGATTCTTTCAACCTGGACCATGATCTCTATAGATGCGAGTCTTTTAGGTTGGGAGGCTGTCTGAGGTTCTCTGTCAGCACAAGGGGTTTGGAAATCTCAGGAGGCGAGATTACCATTTGATATTTTGGAACTCCGTGCATTCCCAGAGTTCTTCAGTTGGTTTCTTTTGAATAAGAGACGTTTATTGTTTTTTTCAGACATTATCACATCTGTGGTGTATGTCAATCATCAGGGTGTGACTATCAGTCTTTAGACTGTGACAAAGTATCTCGGATATTTGCTTGGGCTAAATCCAGCTCCTATCTATATTCTGGGGTCCTTTTCCCAGGTATAGACGTTTGGGAAGCGGATTATCTCTGTTAATCAAGCTTTACATCCAGAAGAATGGTCTTTACCCAGATATGTTTTTCAATTTTTCAGATGTGAGGGCTTCCAGAAATAGATCTGTTGGCCTCTCGTCTTAACAAGGAATTTCCCAGGGGCCTATTTCAGGTCCGGGGATCCTCAGGCGGAAGTAGCGTATGCATTGACACTTCCTTGGAATTATCATTCTGTCTATATCTTCCGCCTCTAGTTCTTCAAAAATTCTAATGGAGCGTTTGTTTGTACTGCTGATGGTTCCAGCATGGCCTCACAGGTTTTGGTATGCGGATCTCATTCGGATGGCCAGTTGCCAACCTTGGACATTTCCGTTAAGACCAGACTTTTTATCTCAAAGCCCATTTTTCCATCAGGATCTCAAATCATTTAATTTGAAGATATGGAGATTGAACGTTTGATTCTTAGTCATAGAGGTTTCTCTGACTCAGTGATTAATACTATGTTATAGGTTTGTAAATCTGTCTCTAGAAAGATTTATTATCGAGTTTGGAAGACTTTCATTTCTTGGTGTTCTTCTCATAAATTCTTTTGGCATTCTTTTAGAATTCCTAGAATTTTACAATTTTTCAGGTTGGTTTTGTCTGCAAGTTATTTGAAAGGACAAATTTCTACTCTTTCTGTTCTTTTTCACAGAAAGATTGCTATTCATTCTGATATTCATTGTTTTGTACAGGCTTTGGTTTGTATCAAGCCTGTCATTAAGTCAATATCTCCTCCTTGGAGTCTCAATTTGGTACTGAGGGCTTTACAGGCTCCTCCGTTTGAACCTTTGCGTTCTCTGGACATTAAAATTACTTTCTTGGAAAGTATTGTTCCTTTTGGTTATCTTTTCTGCTAGAAGAGTTTCTGAGTTTTCTGCTCTTTCTTGTGGATCTCCTTTTCTGATTTTTCATCAGGGTAAGGCAGTGTTCCTTCCTGTTATTCATTATTTTGTTCAGGTTCTTTTTGGTTCTTATCAAACCTGTCATTAAGCCAATTTCTCCTCCTTGGAGTTTTAATTTGGTTCTAAAGGCTTTACAGGCTCTTCTATTTGAGCATATGTTTTCTCTAGACACTATTTACTTTCATGGAAAGTATTGTTCTTTTTAGACATCTCTTCAGCTAGAACAATTTTTAATTATCTGTTCTTTCTTGTGAGTCTCCTTTTTCTGTTTTTTTTCATCAGGATAAGGTGGTTTTTGCTATCCTCATTTCAATTTTTACCTAAAGTTGTGATTGCTATCAACATTAGGGAGGAATTATTGTCTTTTACTAAGACTTCTTTGGTAAGATTCTTACATTCTTTGGATATGGTAAGAGTTTTGAAATCTTATGTTGAAGCTATTCAGATTTCAGATAGTCTTCTAGTCTATTTGTTATCTTTTCTGGTGTTAGGAAGGTCAAAAGGCTTCTGACATTTATTTGGCATCTTGCTTAAACTTTTGATTCATCATGCTTATTTGGAGTCGGGTGGTTTTCCGCCTCGGAGGATTATGGCTCATTCTACTAGGTAAGTTTCTACTTCCTGGGCTTTTTAAGAATGAAGCTTCTGTTGATCAGATTTGCAAAGCAATGACTTGGTCTTCTTCGCATACTTTTACTATGTTCTACCATTTTGATGTTTTCTCTTCTTTAGAAGCAGTTTTGGTAGAATGGTACTTCAGGCAGCTGTTTCAGTTTGATTCTTCTGCTTATATTTTCAGTTTTTTTCATTATAAAAATTGAAACTTTTTTGATTTGGGTAGTGGATTAATTTTTCAGCGGAATTGGCTGTCTTTATTTTATCCCTCCCTCTCAAGTGACTCTTGCGTGGAAGTTCCACATCTTGGGTATTTATTATCCCATAAGTCACTAGCTCATGGACTCTTGCTAATTACATGAAAGAAAACATAATTTATGTAAGAACTTACCTGATAAATTCATTTCTTTCATATTAGCAAGAGTCCATGAGGCCCAACCTTTTTTGTGGTAGTTATGATTTTGTGTATAAAGCACAATTATTCCAATTCCTTATTTATTTGATGCTTTCGCTCCTTTTTTATCACCCCACTTCTTGGCTATTCGTTAAACTGAATTGTGGGTGTGGTGAGGGGTGTATTTATAGGCATTTTAAGGTTTGGGAAACTTTGCCCCTCCTGGTAGGAATGTATATCCCATACGTCACTAGCTCATGGACTCTTGCTAATATGAAAGAAATGAATTTATCAGGTAAGTTCTTACATAAATTATGTTTTCAGTTTTTACTTGTCCCAAGGTTACTAATACTCCAACATAATAACAAAGAGTTGGGGGCCTTCATATTTGTGCTTAGGATGTAACCACCCAATTGTGTTTTCAAACCGTTCCTGTGGCTGGAAGATGCTGATGCTTTACTGGATGCACTATTTTATAATATCTAAAAAATATAATCTGCCTTTTTGTTGTTTATTAAAAAATATACATGATTGCTAATTAATGCTAGTAATGTTGTTCACTGGATTTAAAAATAAATGTTGCTTGTAAGAAACAAGTACACAAACGTCTTAAAATGTGAAACATGTTTTTTTTTCTTCTCTTTCTCTCTTATACCAGGTATGTTTTTGTGTTTAAGGGAAAAAATATAATTTTTTTTTGGTGATTTCTCATTGGTGAAAGCTATAATATGAAAGCTTATTTTGTTTTGTTTTTGGTTTGTTATTATGGTGTGAATATATTTATTTTTTCCATGTAATGTAAAATAATTGAAAAAGATTAATAAAATCTAGTGGGCCGTTTAGTCACACTATTATTAAAAAAAAAACCAAAAAAAAAAAACGTGAAACGTGAGTATGAGTTTTTGTAAAATACTGCTGTAAATAACGTTTGTAGCGTGTCTTTGTGTAATCACTTTATCTCTATACCAGGTTGAATGCTATGACTATGACAGTGACGGGTCACATGATCTTATTGGCATCTTTGAGACCAATATGTCCAAACTTAAGGATGCCTCCCGCAATTCACCTGTAAGTCTTCATTGGTCAAAGTAGATAGAGAATTCATATTCAATAGTCATATTTTGTGATATTTATTAAATTGCATAACATGAGTAAACTTCCCTAAAGTTTCCCAAAATATAGCTTGAGACGTTTAATTTTTTCTCTGATATTCAGTATCTGATAGTCATTTTTCTTTTTGTATTTCTATTTATTTTTCTAATACGTAGCAGGGAAAGGGACGTATAATTAAATAAAAATAGTATGTCCTGCATTTTTTTTTTATTTTAATTATTACACACTTTTTTTCTTTAGATGGAATTTGAATGCATAAATGAAAAAAAGAAACAGAAGAAGAAAAGTTACAGAAATTCTGGAGTTGTGAGTGTGAAACAATGTCAGGTTAGTTTCAAAACAAGATAAATCTAAAAATCTCTATCTATATTACAGATGTGCAAACATTTGTTTTTTGGCATTTGTTAGGGAATTGGCTGCTGAAAATGGCTCCTGTCTTCAACACACAAATTCTCAACTATCTTGTTGCAAAGATTAAAGGGACAGTAAAGTCAAAATTAAACTGTTATAGATCAGGTAGAAAATGTAAATAAAACTTTTCAATTTGCTTCTAATATCTAATGTGCTTCATTCTCTTGGTATCCTTTGCTGAAAAGCATAGCAAGGTAGGCTCAGTAGCACACTACTCAGAGTTAGATTGTGATTGGTGGATGCACATATATGGCTCACTGGTTCAGCTGATGTGTTCAGCTAACTACCAGTAGTGCATCGCTGCTCCTTCAACATAGGATACCAAGAAAAATAAACACATTTGGTAATGGAAGTAAATTGGAAAGTTGTTTTAAATTGTATGTTCTATCTGAATCCTAAAAAAATATGTTTGGTTTCGTGTCCCTTTAAATCAATTAAAATAAAACAAATTTCTTACAGAATTTTCAGTAATTGGTAAAAATTAAATTTAACAGGCAAAAGTAGCTATTTCAAAGGCAAAGGAGCTTTATATAAACAATGTAATACACTCCAGGAAGTAAAATTTATCAATGGCAATACGTTCAAAATGAATTAATTTTATAGTAAAATTTCTTGTTTTTTTTTTTTTTTTTTCAGTAAACAATAAAATTGTTTAAATTCACCAGCCTTACAAATAAAACAAAGTACTGCAATTGGAAATGCATGGGCTGATTTGGTAAAAATTTGTTTAGTTTTGTAATTGGTCATTTAAAATAGACCATGAAAAGCAACATTTCCTTATGTAAACCTTTTTTATTTCCTAAGATATGGTGAGTCCACGGGATCATCAATTACTGTTGGAATATCACTCCTGGCCAGCAGGAGGAGGCAAAGAGCACCACTGCAAAACTGTTAAGTATCACTTCCCTTCCCACAACCCCCAGTCAGTTTTTGGTGTCTGAAAAAGATTAGAAATATTTCACTACAATCAAGATTTTATTATTTTGAAAGCCAGAGTAGGTTTACTCTGACCTTTCCTCTCAAGATTGGGTATAGCCGTAGTCCACGTTAGTCTCTTCAGTAGGGCAGTTAGGAACTTGTAAGGTGGGCCTTGCTGCGTTTTCCTAACACTTTGCTGCCCTTGTACAGAAAGCCAGAATAGGTTTATTCTGATCTATCCTTTTTTCTACAGGCATCTGTGGGGAGTGGCATCCTCTCACGCCGGGTAAGCTGTCCTCTTGCTGGACGGCTAGATGCAGGTAAGTGCCTTTGGGTCTTCTAGGGAGATTTGGCACTTTTTCAGTATCTGCAATATCTTTGGGACACAAATATCCTTAGTAAGGATATCATTAAGGGCAGGATGCAGGCACTTTATACGTATGTGAAAGAGACGTTACATTGACTCCTTATTTGGATATGTGGCATATTTGAAATGGTTTAACCTCCCTTATACTGGGTTGCATAGCACTCATAGGCACTTTGTTTTTACATTTTGTATCGCTTAGGAAAACAAAGCGTTTTTTGCTTCAGCAGGTTTGTGCACTCACTTTCTCTTCTGCATCTGCAATTAGGAGAAACGTTCCGTGAGCGATATCGATCGATGCAATTATTGTATTATATATTGTGTTCTAACATGAATATGAGAGGAGCGCTGCCTGTTAGTTTTTCTGCCTAGCTCATTGAATTTCTTCCGATCAAGAAGCGCTCCATTATTGTGAAGTCGCACGCTTCTTCCTCCTAGTGGGACTCTGCCTCCTTCTAATAAGGATCAGAATAGCGCCATTTTTATTGTCCTATCCGTCTCAGAACGGAGCAGCCATGTGGGCTGTTATCTGGAGGCGGATGTTTATATAATTTGATGGGCTATAGTTTTATATTATCAAGATTAGGCAGTTAATGAATCTGTTTTCACAGAGTTACAGCTCTGTTCACATGTTATGTCAAAATTAACTCATATTTGTCTCTCAGGATGATGCTGTTTAGGCAATGCCACAGTTTTCTCCTTAAATGTCCCAAGCCTTATGGCGTCACATACAGTGCTCTGCATTTTCCTCTCAGGAAAGATTTACAATAAGATATGGCGTAAATGTTTTTATTTGTGTGAATCCAAGAGCTACTTTTGGAGTAGGGTCAGGATTCCTAGGATTTTATCTTTTCTCCAGGAAGATCTGAGGAAAATGGTTTATCAGTCGTTACTCTGAAGATTTCTGCACTAGCCTTTTTGTGGCACTAGCGTCTGGCGGTTGTGCCAGATGTGCAATCCTTTTGTCAGGCCCTGGTTAGCTCCTTCTTGGAGTCTTTACCTTGTTCTTAAAGTTTTGCAGCAGGCTCCGTTTGAGCCATTTCATTCCATTGATATTAAGTTGCTATCTTGGAAGGTTGTTTTATTGCTATCTCTTCTGGTCAGAGAGTCTCGGAACTCTCAGCTTTGTAGTACAATTCGCCTTATCTTTCCTATCATGCCAATAAGGCGGTTCTTCTTACTACGTTAGGTTTCCTTCCTAAATGTTGTTTCGGATAGTAATTTTAATCAGGAAAATGTTTTTCCTTCTCGGTGTCCTAATCTTTTTTCATACGGCACGTTTGTTGCACAACTTGGATGTTGTTCATGCTCTTAAATTCTATCTACAAGCGACTAAGGATTTTCGCCAGTCTTCTGGCCTGTTGGTTTGTTTCTCTGGGTAACATAAAGGCCAGAATGCTTCTGTTACTTCTCTATCTCTCGTTTTGCTTTTGAGACTGCAGTCTCCAGAGAGACTTGCGGCTCATTCCATGAAAGCTGTCTTTCTCCAACATTGGTGTGTCCGGTCCACGGCGTCATCCTTACTTGTGGGAATATCTCTTCCCCAACAGGAAATGGCAAAGAGTCCCAGCAAAGCTGGCTATATAGTCCCTCCTAGGCTCCGCCCACCTCAGTCATTCTCTTTGCCGTTGCACAGGCAACATCTCCACGGAGATGGTTAAGAGTTTGTGGTGTTTAGTTGTAGTTTTTTATTCTACTATCAAGAGTTTGTTATTTTAAAATAGTGCTGGTATGTACTATTTACTCTGAAACAGAAAAGGATGTAGAATTCTGTTTGTGAGAGGAAGATGATTTTAGCAGACAGTAACTAAAATCGATTGCTGTTTCCACATAGGACTGTTGAGATGAAGTAACTTCAGTTGGGGGAAACAGTTAGCAGACTTTTCTGCTTAAGGTATGACTAGCCATATTTCTAACAAGACTGTGTAATGCTGGAAGGCTGTCATTTCCCCTCATGGGGACCGGTAAGCCATTTTCTTAGTCTCAAACAGAATAAAGGGCTTAATATGGGCTATAAAACTGGTAGACACTTTTATGGGCTAAACCGATTGCTTTATTTGGACATTTTATACATGTTTATGCTGATAATTCACACTTATAAACTTGGGGAACGTTTTTTAACGTCAGGCACTATGTTAGACAACTTTTCCAGTCAGGAAGGGCCTTCCCAGTTGTAGGCTGAGCCTCATTTTCGCGCCATTACTGCGCAGTTGTTTTTGAGAGCAAGACATGCAGATGCATGTGTGAGCACCTGAAAGTAGTTGGAAAAGTTCCTAAAAGGCGTCATTTGGTATCGTATTCCCCTCTGGGCTTGGTAAAGTCACAGCAAAGGCTGTAGCTGGGACTGTATAGGGGTTAAATCTGTAACCGGCTCCGGTTTCGTTATTTTAAGGGTTAAAGCTCTGAAAATTGGTGTGCAATACTTTTAATGCTTTAAGACACTGTGGTGAAATTTTGGTAAATTTTGAACAATTCCTTCATATTTTTTCACATATTCAGTAATAAAGTGTGCTCTGTTTAAAATTTAAAGAGACAGTAACGATTTTGTTTTAAAACGGTTTTTGTGCTTTATTGACAAGTTTAAGCCTGTTTAAAATGTCTGTGCCTTCAGATAAGCTATGTTCTATATGTATGAAAGCCAATGTGTCTCCCCCTTCAAAATTGTGTGATAATTGTGCCATAGCGTCCAAACAAAGTAAGGACAGTACTGCCACAGATAATGAAATTGCCCAAGATAATTCCTCAGATGAAGGGAGTAGACATGGTTCTACATCATCTCCTTCTGTGTCTACGCCAGTTTTGCCCACGCAGGAGGCCCCTAGTACTTCTAGCGCGCCAATGCTTATTACCATGCAACAATTGACGGCTGTAATGGATAACTCCATAGCAAATATTTTATCCAAAATGCCTGCATATCAGAGAAAGCGCGATTGCTCTGTTTTAAACACTGAAGAGCAGGAGAGCGCTGATGATAATTGTTCTGTCATACCCTCACACCAATCTGAAGGGGCCATGAGGGAGGTTTTGTCAGATGGGGAAATTTCAGATTCAGGAAAAATTTCCCAACAGGCTGAACCTGATGTTGTGACATTTAAATTTAAGTAAGAACATCTCCGCACACTGCTTAAGGAGGTGTTATCTACTCTGGATGATTGTGACAACTTGGTCATTCCAGAAAAATTATGCAAGATGGACAAGTTCCTAGAGGTTCCGGTGCACCCCGACGCTTTTCCTATACCCAAGCGGGTGGCGGACATAGTGAATAAGGAGTGGGAGAAGCCCGGCATACCTTTTGTTCCCCCTCCTATATTTAAGAAATTATTTCCTATGGTCGACCCCAGAAAGGACTTATGGCAGACAGTCCCTAAGGTCGAGGGGGCAGTTTCTACTCTAAACAAGCGCACTACTATTCCTATCGAGGATCGTTGTGCTTTCACAGATCCTATGGATAAAAAATTGGAAGGTTTGCTTAAAAAGATTTTTGTACAGCAAGGTTACCTTCTACAACCCATTTCGTGCATTGTTCCTGTCACTACAGCAGCGTGGTTCTGGTTCGAGGTACTAGAAAAGTCGCTCAGTAGAGAGACTCCATATGAGGAGGTTATGGATAGAGTTCACGCACTTAAGTTGGCTAACTCTTTTATTTTAGATGCTGCTTTGCAATTAGCTAGATTAGCGGCGAAAAATTCAGGGTTTGCAATTGTGGCACGCAGAGCGCTTTGGCTAAAGTCTTGGTCAGCGGATGTATCATCCAAGACAAAATTGCTTAACATCCCCTTCAAGGGTAAAACTCTCTTTGGACCAGAATTGAAAGAGATTATCTCAGACATCACTGGGGGAAAGGGTCACGCCCTCCCACAAGATAGGCCTTTCAAGGCCAAGAATAAGTCTAATTTTCGTTCCTTTCGTAATTTCAGGAACGGACCGGGCTCTAATCCTGCATCCTCTAAGCAAGAGGGTAATACCTCACAGTCCAAACCAGCCTGGAAACTGATGCAAGGCTGGAACAAGGGTAAGCAGGCCAAGAAGCCTGCCGCTGCTAACAAAACAGCATGAAGGAGTAGCCCCCGATCCGGGACCGGATCTAGTGGGGGGCAGACTCTCTCTCTTTGCTCAGGCTTGGGCAAGAGATGTTCAGGATCTCTGGACGCTAGAAATAGTTTCTCAGGGTTATCTTCTGGAATTCAAGGAACTACCCCCAAGGGGAAGGTTCCACATGTCTCACTTATCCTCAAACCAAATAAAGAGACAGGCGTTCTTACATTGTGTAGAAGACCTGTTAAAGATGGGAGTGATACACCCCGTTCCAATGTCGGAACAAGGAATGGGATTTTACTCAAATCTGTTCGTAGTTCCAAAAAAAGATGGAACCTTCAGACCAATTCTGGATTTAAAGATCCTAAACAAATTTCTCAGGGTACCATCGTTCAAAATGGAAACCATTCGAACGATTCTACCCACTATCCAGGAAGGTCAATTTATGACTACCGTGGATCTAAAGGATGCGTACCTACATATTCCTATCCACAAAGAACATCATCAGTTCCTAAGGTTCGCCTTTATGGACAAACATTACCAGTTTGTGGCCCTCCCATTCGGATTAGCCACTGCTCCAAGGATTTTCACAAAGGTACTCGGGTCCCTTCTAGCGGTTCTAAGACCGAGGGGCATTGCAGTAGTACCATACTTGGATGACATTCTAATACAAGCGTCGTCCCTTTCAAAATCAAAGGCTCATACAGACATCGTTCTGGCCTTTCTCAGATCTCACGGATGGAAGGTGAACATAGAAAAAGTTCTCTGTCTCCGTCAACCAAAGTTCCCTTCTTGGGAACAATAATAGATTCCTTAGAAATGAAGATCTTTCTGACAGATGTCAGAAAGTCAAAACTTCTAAGTGCTTTTCAAGTTCTTCATTCTGTTCCACGTCCTTCCATAGCTCAGTGCATGGAAGTAGTAGGGTTGATGGTTGCGGCAATGGACATAGTTCCTTTTGCGCGAATTCATCTAAGACCATTACAACTGTGCATGCTGAAACAGTGGAATGGGGATTATACAGACTTGTCTCCAGTGATTCAAGTAGATCAGAAGACCAGAGACTCACTCCGTTGGTGGCTAACCCAGGATCACCTATCCCAGGGAATGAGCTTCCGCAGTCCAGAGTGGGTCATCGTCACGACCGACGCCAGCCTAGTGGGCTGGGGTGCGGTCTGGGAATCCCTGAAAGCTCAGGGACTGTGGTCTCGGGAAGAGTCTCTTCTCCCGATAAACATTCTGGAACTAAGAGCGATATTCAATGGTCTCAAGGCTTGGCCTCAGCTAGCAAAGGCCAGATTCATAAGATTCCAATCAGACAACATGATGACTGTTGCGTATCTCAATCATCAGGGGGGAACAAGGAGTTCCCTGGCGATGAAAGAAGTGACCAAAATAATACATTGGGCGGAGAATCACTCCTGCCACCTATCTGCGATCCACATTCCAGGTGTGGAAAACTGGGAAGCGGATTATTTGAGTCGTCAGACATTCCATCCGGGGGAGTGGGAACTCCACCCGGAGATCTTTGCCCAGTTGACGCAACTATGGGGCATTCCAGACATGGATCTGATGGCGTCTCGTCAGAACTTCAAAGTTCCTTGCTACGGGTCCAGATCCAGGGATCCCAAGGCGAGTCTAGTGGATGCACTAGTAGCGCCTTGGACCTTCAACCTAGCTTATGTGTTTCCACCGTTTCCTCTCATTCCCAGGCTGGTAGCCAGGATCAAACAGGAGAGGGCCTCTGTGATCTTGATAGCCCCTGCGTGGCCACGCAGGACTTGGTATGCAGACCTGGTGAATATGTCATTGGTTCCACCATGGAAGCTACCTTTGAGACAGGACCTTCTTGTTCAGGGTCCATTCGAACATCCAAATCTGGTCTCCCTCCAGCTGACGGCTTGGAGATTGAACTCTTGATTCTATCAAAGCGTGGGTTTTCAGATTCTGTGATTGATACTCTGGTTCAGGCCAGAAAACCGGTAACTAGAAAGATTTACCATAAGATATGGAAAAGATATATCTGCTGGTGTGAATCCAAGGGATTACCTTGGAATAAGATTACAATTCCTAAGATTCTTTCCTTTCTGCAAGAAGGTTTGGATAAAGGATTATCTGCGAGTTCTCTAAAGGGACAGATTTCTGCTTTATCTGTCTTACTACACAAACGACTGGCAGCTATGCCAGATGTTCAATCATTTGTTCAGGCTCTGGTTAGGATCAAGCCTGTTTACAGACCTTTGGCTCCTCCCTGGAGTTTAAATTGAGTTCTTTCAGTTCTTCAAGGGGTTCCGTTTGAACCTCTACATTCCATAGATATTAAGTTGTTATCTTGGAAAGTTTTGTTTTTGGTTGGTATTTCTTCTGCTAGAAGAGTTTCAGAGTTATCTGCTCTGCAGTGTGCTCCGCCCTATCTGGTGTTCCATGCAGATAAGGTGGTTTTGCGTACTAAGCCTGGTTTTCTTCCAAAGGTTGTTTCTAACAAAAATATTAACCAGGAGATAGTTGTACCTTCTTTGTGTCCGAATCCAGTTTCAAAGAAGGAACGTTTGTTACACAATTTGGACGTAGTCCGTGCTCTAAAATTCTATTTAGAAGCTACAAAAGATTTCAGACAAGCATCTTCTCTGTTTGTCGTCTACTCTGGTAAAAGGAGAGGTCAAAAAGCGACTTCTACCTCTTTCTTTTTGGCTTAAAAGCATCATCCGATTGGCTTACGAGACTGCCGGACGGCAGCCTCCTGAAAGAATCACAGCTCACTCCACTAGGGCTGTGGCTTCCACATGGGCCTTCAAGAACGAGGCTTCTGTTGATCAGATATGTAAGGCAGCGACTTGGTCTTCACTGCACACTTTTGCCAAATTTTACAAATTTGATACTTTTGCTTCTTCGGAGGCTATTTTTGGGAGAAAGGTTTTGCAAGCCGTGGTGCCTTCCGTTTAGGTGACCTGATTTGCTCCCTCCCTTCATCCGTGTCCTAAAGCTTTGGTATTGGTTCCCACAAGTAAGGATGACGCCGTGGACCGGACACACCAATGTTGGAGAAAACAGAATTTATGCTTACCTGATAAATTACTTTCTCCAACGGTGTGTCCGGTCCACGGTCCGCCCTGGTTTTTTAATCAGGTCTGATGAATTATTTTCTCTAACTACAGTCACCACGGTACCATATGGTTTCTCCTATTTTTTTCCTCCTGTCCGTCGGTCGAATGACTGGGGTGGGCGGAGCCTAGGAGGGACTATATAGCCAGCTTTGCTGGGACTCTTTGCCATTTCCTGTTGGGGAAGAGATATTCCCACAAGTAAGGATGACGCCGTGGACCGGACACACCGTTGGAGAAAGTAATTTATCAGGTAAGCATAAATTCTGTTTTTCTTCTAGGGTTTTTTAAACAAAATGAAGTTTCTGTGGAACAGTTTGGCAAGAGGCAACATGGTCCTCTTTGCATACTTTATTCATTGATTCTTTTGTCTCGGCTGAGGCTTCTTTTGGGAGAAAGTTTCTTTAAGAGGTGGTGCCTTCTGTTTAGGTTACCTGTCTTGTCCCTCCCTAATCATCTGTGTCCTCTAGCTTGGGTATTGGTTCCCAACAGTAATTGATGATCCCATGGACTCACCATATCTTAGGAAAGAAAAAAAAATGTATGTTTACCTGAAAAATTTCTTTCTTTCTGGATATGGTGAGTCCATGGCCCCGTCCTTTATTTCTCTTGTTAAGTGTATCCAGTCCACGGATCATCCATTATTTGTGGGATATTCTCCTTCCCAACATGAAGTTGCAGGAGGATCACCCACAGCAGAGCTGCTATATAGCTCCTCCCCTCACTGCCATATCCAGTCATTCTCTTGCAACTCTCAACAAAGATGGACGTAGTAAGAGGAGAGTGGTGTATTATAGTTAGTTTTTAACTTCAATCAAAAGTTTGTTATTTTTAAATGGTACCGGAGTGTACTGTTTCATCTCAGGCAGCATTAGAAGAAGAATCTGCCTGTGATTTCTATGATCTTAGCAGAAGTAACTAAGATCCACTGCCGTTCTCACATATTCTGAGCAGTGAAGTAACTTCAGAGGGGGAATGGCGTACAGGTTTTCCTGCAATAAGGTATGTGCAGTTAATATATTTCTAGGGATGGAATTTGCTAGAAAAATGCTGCTGATACCGGATTAATGTAAGTTAAGCCTTAAATGCAGTGATAGCGACTGGTATCAGGCTTATTAACAGAGATACATACTCTTATAAAAGTGTAATATAAAACGTTTGCTGGCATGTTAATCATTTTTATATATGTTTGGTGACAAAACTTATTGGGGCCTAGTTTTTTTCCACATGGCTGGCTTGATTTTTGCCTAGAAACAGTTTCCTGAAGCTTTCCACTATTGCAATATGAGTGGGAAGGGCCTATTTTAGTGCTTTTCTGTGCAGATAAAAATACTGACAGAGACATTCAACTTCCCTCTGCATGATACAGGACATCTCTGAAGGGCTCAAAAGGCTTCAAAGTTGTGTTTGAGGAGGGTAACAATCACAGTAGACTGTGGCAGTTGTGACTGTGTTTAAAAAACGTTTTTGTCATTTATTATTCTGTTTTTGTTATTAAGGGGTTAATTATCCATTTGCAAGTGGGTGCAATGCTCTGCTGACTTGTTACATACACTGTAAAAATTTTGTTAGTGTAACTGCCTTTTTTCACTGTTTCAAATTTTGTCAAAATTTGTTTCTCTTAAAGGCACAGTAACGTTTTTTATATTGCTTGTTAACTTTCTTTAAAGTGTTTTCCAAGCTTGCTAGTCTCATTGCTAGTCTGTGCAAACATGTCTAAAAAAGAGGATACTTGTTCATTATGTTTAAAAGCCATGGTGGAGCCCCATAGGAGAATGTGTACTAAATGTATTGATTTCACCTTAAACAGTAAAGATCAGTCTTAATCTATAAAAGAATTGTCACCAGAGGGGTCTGTCGAGGGGGAAGTTATGCCGACTAACTCTCCACACGTGTCGGACCCTTCGCCTCCCGCTCAAGGGACGCACGCTAATATGGCGCCAAGTACATCAGGGACGCCCATAGCGATTACTTTGCAGGACATGGCTGCAATCATGAATAATACCCTGTCAGAGGTATTATCCAGATTGCCTGAATTGAGAGGCAAGCGCGATAGCTCTGGGGATCTCCTCTCACAAGGGTTTCCTTCCTAGGGACTCTAATAGATTCTGTAGAAATGAAAATTTACCTGACGGAGTCCAGGTTATCAAAACTTCTAAATGCTTGCCGTGTTCTTCACTCCATTCCGCGCCCCACGGTGGCTCAGTGCATGGAAGTAATCGGCTTAATGGTAGCGGCGATGGACATAGTGCCATTTGCGCGCCTGCATCTCAGACCGCTGCAATTATGCATGCTCAGTCAGTGGAATGGGGATTACACAGATTTGTCCCCTCTACTAAATCTGGATCAGGAAACCAGAGATTCTCTTCTCTGGTGGTTATCTCGGGCCCATCTGTCCAAGGGTATGACCTTTCGCAGACCAGATTGGACAATTGTAACAACAGATGCCAGCCTTCTAGGTTGGGGTGCAGTCTGGAACTCCCTGAAGGCTCAGGGTTCATGGACTCTGGAGGAGAAACTCCTCCCAATAAATATTCTGGAGTTAAGAGCAATATTCAATGCTCTTCTGGCTTGGCCTCAGCTAGCAACACTGAGGTTCATCAGATTTCAGTCGGACAACATCACGACTGTGGCTTACATCAACCATCAAGGGGGAACCAGGAGTTCCCTAGCGATGTCAGAAGTCTCCAAGATAATTTGCTGGGCAGAGACTCACTCTTGCCACCTGTCAGCGATCCATATCCCAGGTGTAGAGAACTGGGAGGTGGATTTTCTAAGTCGTCAGACTTTTCATCCGGGGGAATGGGAACTCCATCCGGAGGTGTTTGCTCAATTGGTTCTCTGTTGGGGCAAACCAGAATTGGATCTCATGGCGTCTCGCCAGAACGCCAAGCTTCCTTGTTACGGATCCAGGTCCAGGGACCCAGAAGCGGCACTGATAGATGCTCTAGCAGCGCCTTGGTTCTTCAACCTGGCTTATGTGTTTCCACCATTTCCTCTGCTCCCTCGTCTGATTGCCAAAATCAAACCGGAAAGAGCATCGGTGATATTGATAGCGCCTGCGTGGCCACGTAGGACCTGGTATGCAGACCTAGTGGACATGTCATCCTTTCCACCATGGACTCTGTCTCTGAGACAAGACCTTCTAATACAAGGTCCTTTCAATCATCCGAATCTACTTTCTCTGAGAATGACTGCATGGAGATTGAACGCTTGATCCTATCAAAGTGTGGCTTCTCTGAGTCAGTAATTGATACCTTAATACAGGCACGAAAGCCTGTCACCAGGAAAATTTACCACAAGATATGGCGTAAATATCTTCATTGGTGTGAATCCAAGAATTACTCATGGAGTAGGGTTAGGATTCCTAGGATATTGTCCTTCCTCCAAGAGGGTTTGGACAAAGGATTATCAGCTAGTTCTTTAAAGGGACAGATTTCTGCTCTGTCTATTCTTTTACACAAGCCTCTGGCAGAAGTTCCAGACGTTCAGGCATTTTGTCAGGCTTTAGTTAGAATTAAGCCTGTGTTTAAACCTGTTGCTCCTCCATGGAGCTTAAACTTGGTTCTTAAAGTTCTTCAAGGGGTTCCGTTTGAACCCCTTCATTCTATTGATATCAAACTTCTTTCATGGAAAGTTCTTTTTCTGATGGCTATTTCCTCGGCTCGAAGAGTCTCGGAGTTATCTGCCTTACATTGTGATTCTCCTTATCTCATCTTTCATTCAGATAAAGTTGTTCTGCGTACAAAACCTGGGTTTTTACCTAAGGTGGTTTCCAACAAGAATATCAATCAAGAGATTGTTGTTCCATCATTATGTCCTAATCCTTCTTCAAAGAAGGAACGTCTTTTGCATAATCTAGACGTAGTCCGTGCCTTGAAGTTTTACTTACAGGCTACTAAAGATTTTCGCCAAACATCTAACCTGTTTGTTGTTTAATCTGGACAGAGGAGAGGTCAGAAGGCCTCGGCAACCTCTTTCTTTTCTTCTGTTATGTGTGATCAGTCCACGGGTCATCATTACTTCTGGGATATTATCTGCTCCCCTACAGGAAGTGCAAGAGGATTCACCCAGCAGAGTTGCTATATAGCTCCTCCCCTCTACGTCACCCCCAGTCATTCTCTTGCACCCAAAGACTAGATAGGAGGTGTGAGAGGACTATGGTGATTATACTTAGTTTTTATAACTTCAATCAAAAGTTTGTTATTTTACAATAGCACCGGAGCGTGTTATTACTTCTCTGGCAGAGTTTGAAGAAGAATCTACCAGAGTTTTTCTTATGATTTTAACCGGAGTAGTTAAGATCATATTGCTGTTTCTCGGCCATCTGAGGGAGGTAAAAGCTTCAGATCAGGGGACAGCGGGCAGTTGAATCTGCATTGAGGTATGTAGCAGTTTTTATTTTCTGAATGGAATTGATGAGAAAATCCTGCTATACCGTTATAATGACATGTATGTATACTCTACACTTCAGTGTTCTGGGGATGGTATTTCACCGGAATTACTCTGTAAAAATACATTACACCTTTTAATAGGTATTTAATTCATGTTAAACGTTTTTGCTGGAATGTAGAATCGTTTGCATTTCTGAGGTACTGAGTGAATAAATATTTGGGCATTATTTTTCCACTTGGCAGTTTGCTGGTTTTGATTATGACAGTTTCGTTTCTCTCTCACTGCTGTGTGTGAGGGGGAGGGGCCGTTTTTGGCGCTCTTTGCTACGCATCAAAAATTTCCAGTCAGTTACACTTATATTTTCTGCATGATCCGGTTCATCTCTAACAGAACTCAGGGGTCTTCAAACTTCTTTGAAGGGAAGTAGATTCTCTCAGCAGAGCTGTGAGATTTATATAGTGACTGTGTTTTAAAACGTTGCTCTGTGATTTTTATGTTTAAAATTTAATTAGTATTGCTTTACTAATGGGAACAAACCTTTGCTAACAAGTTATGTTGTTTTTAAAGAGTGATGCTATAACTGTTTTTTCAGTTCATTATTTCAACTGTCATTTAATCGTTTAGTGCTTCTTTGAGGCACAGTACGTTTTTGTTAAATAAGATTGTAACCAAGTTGCATGTTTATTGCTAGTGTGTTAAACATGTCTGATTCAGAGGAAGATACCTGTGTCATTTGTTCCAATGCCAAGGTGGAGCCCAATAGAAATTTATGTACTAACTGTATTGATGCTACTTTAAATAAAAGCCAATCTGTACAAATTGAACAAATTTCACCAAACAGCGAGGGGAGAGTTATGCCGTCTAACTCGCCTCACGTGTCAGTACCTGCGTCTCCCGCCCGGGAGGTGCGTGATATTATGGCGCCTAGTACATCTGGGCAGCCATTACAGATAACATTACAAGATATGGCTACTGTTATGACTGAAGTTTTGGCTAAGTTACCAGAACTAAGAGGCAAGCGTGATCACTCTGGGGTGAGAACAGAGTGCGCTGATAATTCTAGGGCCATGTCTGATACTGCGTCACAGCTTGCAGAGCATGAGGACGGAGAGCTTCATTCTGTAGGTGACGGTTCTGATCCAAGCAGATTGGATTCAGATATTTCAAATTTTAAATTTAAATTGGAAAACCTCCGTGTATTACTAGGGGAGGTCTTAGCGGCTCTTAACGATTGTAACACTGTTGCAATACCAGAGAAAATGTGTAGGTTGGATAAATACTTTGCGGTACCGGCGAGTACTGACGTTTTTCCTATACCTAAGAGATTAACTGAAATTGTTACTAAGGAGTGGGATAGACCCGGTGTGCCGTTCTCACCCCCTCCAATATTTAGAAAGATGTTTCCAATAGACGCCACCACACGGGACTTATGGCAAACGGTCCCTAAGGTGGAGGGAGCAGTTTCTACTTTAGCTAAGCGCACCACTATCCCGGTGGAGGATAGCTGTGCTTTTTCAGATCCTATGGATAAAAAATTAGAGGGTTACCTTAAGAAAATGTTTGTTCAACAAGGTTTGATATTGCAACCCCTTGCATGCATCGCGCCGATTACGGCTGCGGCAGCATTTTGGATTGAGTCTCTGGAAGAGAACCTTGGTTCCGCTACGCTGGACGACATTACGGACAGGCTTAGAGTCCTTAAACTAGCTAATTCATTCGTTTCGGAGGCCGTAGTACATTTAACCAAACTTACGGCTAAGAATTCAGGATTCGCCATTCAGGCACGTAGGGCGCTGTGGCTAAAATCCTGGTCGGCTGATGTAACTTCTAAGTCCAAATTACTTAATATACCTTTCAAGGGGCAAACTTTATTTGGGCCCGGTTTGAAAGAAATTATCGCTGACATTACAGGAGGTAAGGGCCACGCTCTACCTCAAGACAAGGCCAAAGCTAAGGCTAGACAGTCTAATTTTCGTCCCTTTCGGAATTTCAAAGCAGGTGCAGCATCAACTTCCACTGCACCAAAACAGGAAGGAGCTGTTGCTCGTTACAGACAAGGCTGGAAACCTAACCAGTCCTGGAATAAGGGCAAGCAGGCCAGAAAACCTGCTGCTGCCCCTAAGACAGCATGAACCGAGGGCCCCCGATCCGGGACCGGATCTAGTGGGGGGCAGACTCTCTCTCTTCGCCCAGGCTTGGGCAAGAGATGTCCAGGATCCCTGGGCGCTAGAGATCATATCTCAGGGATACCTTCTAGACTTCAAATTATCTCCCCCACGAGGGAGATTTCATCTGTCAAGGTTGTCAACAAACCAAATAAAGAAAGACGCGTTTCTACGCTGTGTACAAGATCTATTATTAATGGGAGTGATCCATCCGGTTCCGCGGTCGGAACAAGGACAAGGGTTTTACTCAAACCTGTTTGTGGTTCCCAAAAAAGAGGGAACTTTCAGGCCAATCTTGGATTTAAAGATCCTAAACAAATTCCTAAGAGTTCCATCGTTCAAAATGGAAACTATTCGGACAATCTTACCCATGATCCAAAAGGGTCAGTACATGACCACAGTGGATTTAAAGGATGCTTACCTTCACATACCGATTCACAAAGATCATTACCGGTATCTAAGGTTTGCCTTCTTAGACAGGCATTACCAGTTTGTAGCTCTTCCATTCGGATTGGCTACGGCTCCAAGAATCTTCACAAAGGTTCTGGGTCCCCTTCTGGCGGTTCTGAGACCGCGAGGAATTTCGGTAGCTCCGTACCTAGACGACATTCTGATACAAGCTTCAAGCTTTCAAACTGCCAAGTCTCATACAGAGTTAGTTCTGGCATTTCTAAGGTCGCATGGATGGAAAGTGAACGAAAAGAAGAGTTCTCTCTTGCCTCTCACAAGGGTTCCATTTTTGGGGACTCTTATAGATTCCGTAGAAATGAAGATTTATCTGACAGAAGACAGATTAACAAAGCTTCTAAATGCATGCCGTGTCCTTCATTCCATTCAACTCCCGTCAGTAGCTCAATGCATGGAGGTGATCGGCTTAATGGTAGCAGCAATGGACATAGTTCCCTTTGCACGCCTACATCTCAGACCGCTGCAATTGTGCATGCTGAGTCAGTGGAATGGGGATTACTCAGATTTGTCCCCCACTCTGAATCTGGATCAAGAGACCAGAAACTCTCTTCTATGGTGGCTTTCTCGGCCACATCTGTCCAGGGGGATGCCTTTCAGCAGGCCGGACTGGACAATTGTAACAACAGACGCCAGCCTTCTAGGTTGGGGCGCTGTCTGGAATTCTCTGAAGGCTCAGGGACAATGGAGTCAGGAGGAAAGTCTCCTGCCAATAAACATTCTGGAATTGAGAGCAGTTCTCAATGCCCTTCTAGCTTGGCCCCAGTTAAAGACTCGGGGGTTCATCAGGTTTCAGTCGGACAACATCACGACTGTGGCTTACATCAACCATCAGGGAGGGACAAGAAGCTCCCTAGCAATGATAGAAGTATCAAAGATAATTCGCTGGGCAGAGTATCACTCTTGCCACCTGTCAGCAATCCACATCCCGGGAGTGGAGAACTGGGAGGCGGATTTCTTGAGTCGCCAGACTCTTCATCCGGGGGAGTGGGAACTTCATCCGGAGGTCTTTGCCCAAATACTTCGACGTTGGGGCAAACCAGAGATAGATCTCATGGCGTCTCGCCAGAACGCCAAACTTCCTCGCTACGGATCCAGATCCAGGGATCCGGGAGCGGTTCTGATAGATGCTTTGACAGCACCTTGGAACTTCAGGATGGCTTATGTGTTTCCACCCTTCCCGCTGCTTCCTCGATTGATTGCCAAAATCAAACAGGAGAGAGCATCAGTGATTCTAATAGCGCCTGCATGGCCGCGCAGGACTTGGTATGCAGATCTAGTGGACATGTCATCCTGTCCGCCGTGGTCTCTACCTCTAAGACAGGACCTTCTGATTCAGGGTCCATTCAAACATCAAAGTCTAACTTCTCTGAAGCTGACTGCTTGGAAATTGAACGCTTGATTTTATCAAAACGTGGGTTTTCTGAGTCGGTTATTGATACCCTGATACAGGCTAGGAAGCCTGTTACCAGAAAGATTTACCATAAAATATGGCGTAAATACCTATACTGGTGTGAATCCAAAGATTACTCCTGGAGTAAGGTTAGGATTCCTAGGATATTGTCTTTTCTACAAGAAGGTTTAGAAAAGGGTTTATCGGCTAGCTCATTAAAGGGACAGATCTCAGCTCTGTCCATCTTGTTACACAGGCGTCTGTCAGAAAATTCAGACATCCAGGCCTTTTGTCAGGCTTTAGCTAGGATCAAGCCTGTGTTTAAAACTGTTGCTCCGCCATGGAGTTTAAACTTAGTTCTTAACGTTTTACAGGGTGTTCCGTTTGAACCCCTTCATTCCATTGATATAAGATTGTTATCTTGGAAAGTTCTATTTTTAATGGCTATTTCCTCGGCTCGAAGAGTCTCTGAGTTATCAGCCCTTCATTGTGATTCTCCTTATCTGATCTTTCACTCAGACAAGGTAGTTCTGCGTACTAAACCTGGGTTCTTACCTAAGGTTGTCTCTAACAGGAATATCAATCAAGAGATTGTTGTTCCCTCCTTGTGTCCAAATCCTTCTTCAAAGAAGGAACGTCTTCTACACAATCTGGATGTAGTTCGTGCCCTCAAGTTCTACTTGCAGGCAACTAAAGATTTTCGCCAAACTTCTTCCCTGTTTGTCGTTTATTCTGGACAGAGGAGAGGTCAAAAAGCTTCTGCTACCTCTCTCTCTTTTTGGCTTCGTAGCATAATACGTTTAGCCTATGAGACTGCTGGACAGCAGCCTCCTGAAAGAATTACAGCTCACTCCACTAGAGCTGTGGCTTCCACTTGGGCCTTTAAGAATGAGGCCTCTGTTGAACAGATTTGCAAGGCTGCAACTTGGTCTTCGCTTCATACTTTTTCCAAATTTTACAAATTTGACACTTTTGCTTCTTCGGAGGCTATTTTTGGGAGAAAGGTTCTTCAGGCAGTGGTTCCTTCTGTATAATGAGCCTGCCTATCCCTCCCGTCATCCGTGTACTTTTGCTTTGGTATTGGTATCCCAGAAGTAATGATGACCCGTGGACTGATCACACATAACAGAAGAAAACATAATTTATGCTTACCTGATAAATTCCTTTCTTCTGTTGTGTGATCAGTCCACGGCCCGCCCTGTTTTTTAAGGCAGGTACATATTTTTTAAATTATAATTCAGTCACCACTACACCCTTGGCTTCTCCTTTCTCGTTGGTCTTTGGTCGAATGACTGGAGGTGACGTAGAGGGGAGGAGCTATATAGCAACTCTGCTGGGTGAATCCTCTTGCACTTCCTGTAGGGGAGCAGATAATATCCCAGAAGTAATGATGACCCGTGGACTGATCACACAACAGAAGAAAGGAATTTATCAGGTAAGCATAAATTATGTTTTTGGCTTCGGAGTATAATCCGTTTAGCCTATGAGAGTGCTGGACAGCAGCCTCCTAAAAGGATTACAGCTCGTTCTACTAGAGCTGTGGCTTCCACCTGGGCCTTTAAAAATGACGCCTCTGTTGAACAGATTTACAAGGCTGCAACTTGGTCTTCCCTTCATACTTTTTCCAAATTTTCCAAATTTGATACTTTTGCTTCTTCAGAGGCTGTTTTTGGGAGAAAGGTTCTACAGGCAGTGGTTCCTTCCGTTTAAGTTCCTGCCATGTCCCTCCCATCATCCGTGTACTTTAGCTTTGGTATTGGTATCCCACAAGTCATGGATGATCCGTGGACTGGATACACTTAACAAGAGAAAACATAATTTATGCTTACCTGATAAATTTATTTCTCTTGTAGTGTATCAAGTCCACGGCCTGCCCTGTCCTTTTCAGGCAGGTCTAAATTTTAATTAAACTACGGTCACCACTGCACCCTATGGTTTCTCCTTTTCTCGGCTTGTTTCGGTCGAATGACTGGATATGGCAGTGAGGGGAGGAGCTATATAGCAGCTCTGCTGTAGGTGATCCTCTTGCAACTTCCTGTTGGGAAGGAGAATATCCCACAAGTAATGGATGATCCGTGGACTGGATACACTACAAGAGAAATAAATTTATCAGGTAAGCATAAATTATGTTTTTAAGACAGTTATTTTTGTCTAAACCTCAGGCACCTTTACACCTTGTGTTACTCCCTTTTCTCCATTTCCCTTCGGTCGAATGACTGGGGGTTGTGGGAAGGGAAGTGATACTTAACAGTTTTGCTGTTTTGCTCTTTGCACTCCCAACAGTAATTGATGATCCCGTGGACTCACCATATCCGGAAAGAAAGAAATTTATCAGGTAAGCATACATTTTGTTATTCACAAATCTTTACTTTTGTGGCTCATCACATTTATTAAGATCAGTTCACTTCTGAGCAGATTTGAAGTTATTAAAATGTCTCAGTATACTGTTAGACTGTCAGGATATTTAAATTTAAAGATAAAAGAACAGTCTACTCCAGAATTTTTATTGTTTAAAAAGATAGATAAGCCCTTTATTACCTATTTCCGAGTTTTGCACAGCCAACACTGTTATATAAATTATACTTTTTACTTCTGTGATTACCTTTTATCTAAGTCTCTGCAGACTACCCCCTTATCTCAGTTGTTTTGACAGATGTGCATTTTAGCCTGTCAGTGCTGACTCATAAATAACTCCACAGAAGTGAGCATAATGGTATCTATATTCAACTCATTAACTAGCGCTGCCTAGCTATGAAAAACTGTCAAAATGAACTGAGATAAGAGGCAGCCTTAAAGGACTTAGAAATTAGCTAAACCTAGGTATGAGCCAACCTAGCTTTAGCCTTCAACAAAGAATACCAAGAAAAAAAAGCAAATTTGATAATCAAAGTAAATTGGAAAATTGTTCAATTGCATGCCCTTTCTGAATCATGAAAGTTTAGTTTTGACTAGACTGTCCCTTTAACACATACTTTATATGTGAATAATGTAACTTGTGAATATAACATTCTATTTTTATTATTTTCTTATACAGATTATAAAGGAGTACTCATTTCTTGACTACATTATGGGAGGATGTCAGATGAATTTTGTTGTAAGTTTATTTATATAGAAATATTTAAAAGTATTGTTTGTGTTTTTCCTTTTTCACATTTACCTAAATACCTATTTGCATCCATTGGAATATCGACCAAAAAAAGTCCCTAACTTTTAATAGAGCATAAAGAAACTGTGACAATAGTAATTTTACTCCACTAAAGCACAAGACATATGAAGATGTGAAACAAAAACATAAGAAGAATTCCAACTGAGAAATTGTTCTCTTAGCATTTAAAAAACAAACAAAAAAAACCCCAGTTATTTATTTCAACTAAATCTTTCTGGTCGTTTTACAAAAAAAAAAAAATATATGCAGAAAAATGTGAAACGCAGCAGTGTGATGTAGTATTTATTTTAAATTGGTAGGCAAAATCGAGCATATTTCCTTCCACAAAAAGCTAATATCAGTAACTTTTTGCCTAGAGATTATTTAGTTGCTAGATTACCAATAGAATAAAAAGCTATTAGCAGTAACTTTTTGCCTATAGGTTATTTACTTGCTAGGTTGCTAATGGGATAAAAAGCTAATAGCAATAACATTTTGCCTAGAGGTTATTTAGTTATTAGATTACTAGTGGGATAAAAAGCTAATAGCAGTAACTTTTTGCCTAGAGGTTATTTAGTTATTAGATTACTAGTGGAATAAAAAGCTAATAATAGTAACTTTTTGCCTAGAGGTTATTTAGTTGCTAGGTTACTAATGGAATAAAAAGCTAATAGCAGTAACTTTTTGCCTAGAGATTATTTAGTTGCTAGATTACTAATAGAATAAAAAGCTAATAGCAGTAACATTGTGCCTAGATGTTATTTAGTTGCTAGGTTACTAATGGGATAAAAAGCTAATAGCAAGAACATTTTGCATGAGGTTATTTAGTTATTAGATTACTAGTGGGATAAAAAGATAATATCAGTATTTTTTTGCCTAGAGATTATTTAGTTATTAGATTACTAATGGAATAAAAAGCTAATAGCAGTAATCTTTTTGCCTAGAGATTATTTAGTTATTAGATTACTAATGGGATAAAAAGCCAATAGCAATAACTTTTTGCCTATAGATTATTTAGTTACTAGGTTACTAATGGGATAAAAAGCTAATAACAGTAACTTTGTGAGTAGAGATTTAGTTGCTAGGTTACTAATGGGTTAAAAAGCTAATATCTTGTTACTTGCCGGAGATTTTAATATTGTTTGGGACCCCTATTTAGACAGGAAATCAGATGTGGCTCGTAAACCAGTTAAGTCTGCAACCGAACTTTCGCATAAATTTTGAAACCTGATATATCAGTTTAACTTGTTTGATATTTGGTGCGCTCTTAACGCATCTGCCTGTGACTACACCTACTTCTCCTCGGTACATCATTCGTATTCGCGGATAGATTTTTTTTGTGTGACCCAGGCCTTTTGGACAATGTGACCAGATCCTGGATCCCTCAATGCCCTTGGGCAGACCACAATCGAGTTCATATTACTCTACATTCCTAAGTGGAATTGCAGCATTCTCCGACCTGGCGTCTGTCCCCTCATTTATTCTCCTCTCCGGAGACTACGGTCTCCATTATTAAGGACCTTACGCACTTCCTAGTATCGAATGATAACAACGAAGTAGATGATTTTACTTTGTGGGCCTCGTTAAAAGCGTATATACGAGGCTCATTTATAAAAATAGCGGCAGCATTGAAAAAACTTAAGGGGAAACCTTGGCACAACTCCTAACGAACCTGCATAAAATATCATGGGAACATAAAGCTAACCCTACACCCCAACTCTCTAAAAAGCTAGCAGACCTCAAAGCGCAGATAGTCCGACTAGAAAATGAAAGGTCAGCAGATAGGCTTCTTAGGCTTAAAGAAATCTATTACCACAAGGGCAATAAGGCTGATAGATTGCTCGCTAACAAGTTTAGACAAAGGACGGCGGCAGCACGTATACCCGCGCTGAAAGTGGGGGGACAACATTGCCAAACCAAAGGATATCGGTAAAGCCTTTGCAGAGTACTATGCCTCCCTTTATAACCTAAAACAGAATGATACACTTCCTTACCCAACCCCTGACGTCATTAATGCCTTTCTTACCTCCTTGAGCCTTCCCCTGGTTTCCCAGGACCAGGTGGACCTTTTGCAGAACCCTATCTCTGCTTTGGAGATCAAGACAGCCATTAAGTCTCTTAAAGCCTTTAAATCACCGGGGCCAGATGGCTTCACAGATTTATTCTATAAAAAATTCCAAATACAGCTAATGCCTATTCTAGTACGTTTATTCACAATAGCGAGTTCTCGAGGTACCTTTCCGGCTGAATTTTTACAAGCTGTTATCATCACACTTCCGAAGCAGGGGAGGGATCCCACGATATGCGAGAGTTATAGGCCTATATTGTTATTAAACCTTGACGTCAAGCTATATGTCAAAATAATAGCATCACGCCTTAA
The DNA here is from genome assembly GCF_027579735.1 of Bombina bombina. Lineage (NCBI taxonomy): Eukaryota > Metazoa > Chordata > Amphibia > Anura > Bombinatoridae > Bombina > Bombina bombina. The sequence goes on from NC_069503.1 coordinate 968,698,765, forward strand.
CACTCTTTTGCCCGCATTAATTGACCCTGATCAGGTGGGCTTTGTTCTGAGACGCCAAGGACCAGACAATACAAGTCGGCTTTTGAATATCTATTTTGAGGCTCATAGACTACATTAGCCCTGTGTCACCCTGTCGTTGGACGCTGAAAAGGCCTTCGACAGGGTAGGCTGGGAATATGTTTGCAGTGCTGCGGTAATTCGGATTCCCGACCTCTTTCATCACATCCATAGCAGCGCTATACTCTAATCCATTGGCAAAAGTTAGAGGACTGGGATTTTGTTCTGAGCCCTTTTTAATAACTAATGGCACGAGACAAGGGTGTCAGTTATCACCTCTTATATTTACCCTCATAATGGAGCCCCTGGCCGCGGCCATTCGCTCCTGCTCACAGATCAGAGGTGTGGAAATACACCACATAGAACAGAAAATAGCACTTTTTGCAGATGACCTGACAGTACTTGTCTCTAAACCTCTCACTTCACTACCCCATTTGTTCTCTTTGCTAGAGAAATTTACCCTAGTTAGTTACTACAAACTCAATGTATTAAAAACAGAAGCGTATACTATAAATGTCCCGGAAGAAACCCTTAGCATACTCAAGAATAAGTACAAATTTCAGTGGTCCACATCACACATTAAACATTTAGGTGTATATCTATCTCACAATATACCGATCATGATTGACCTAAACTTCTCTCCCCTACTATCCACCATTGCAACATCTACTGAGACATGGAATGTCCCTTCCCTATCCTGGTTAGGGTGAATAGCAGCTTTTAAAATGAGCCTTCTCCCCAAATTGACTTATATTTTCCGATCCCTACCAATTCCAATCCCCAGATCCACAATTCATAAATTTCAGCAGCACTGCAATAGGTTAATTTGGCTCAACAAGGCTCCTAGAATTGCTACCAGCACCTTGCAACAGCCCGTACTGGGGGGCGGGGGGGGGGGGGGGGCGGCGGCTCCCAACATATTGGTTCGACCCTGTAAAGTAGATGGGCCGAAATTGAACAAGCATCTATCCCATCGGGGTTTACTTTGAGAGATCTGATATGGCTCCCCAAGCATACCAGACCACTCTCCCTTTTTCTTAATCCTATTTTAACATCGAATTTGAATATCTGGGATAAAATTCATAATCTGGCTAGTATTGCTCCCCATCCATCGCCATCCCATACACTTAGAAGGCTACTGCTAACTTTGCTTGATACTCACCCGACTCTCTGGTCCAATTTAGGTTTAACCAGTGTTATGGACCTTTATGAAGGAGATAATTTGCTCACCCTTTCTTCGGAAGTTCAACCCACCTTCTCTCCTAAATTTTGAATTTTGGAGGCTACGCAGCTATCTCAAGTCATGGGGTTTTGATAAAGGTCCCTTGAGAGCCAAAACTAGGTGGGAGATAAGATGGAATTCAGCCTTTCCTCCTACAAGACTGCTTTCACTTTCGTACCTAGACATTTTGAATCCCCCGCTTTTTTATAAATCTCCACCAATAAGACACTTGCTCTTACACATGAGCCACAACTGTGGAAGACCGCAACTCAACTAACCAAAAAAGCTGTTCATTGTACAATCTTATATGAACTGTTTCTTAAAATTCTATTACAATGGCATATGACGCCTATCCGCCTATTTAAAATCTCACCCACCAACTCTCCCAAGTGTTGGAGAGGATGTGATGCATTGGGGGCTCCACTACATATTTGGTGGACTTGCCCACAGATTCAACCCCTCTGGCAAAAAGCAACCCAGTACTGTACCATGAAAGGCATTCAAATACCGCTATCACCAAGCATTGGCCTGTTCCACATATTACCTGTACACTTGACTCTACCACAGAAGCTGTTTTGTATCTACCTATTTTTAGCAATAAAATTGGCTATAGCCCGAATGTGGCTCCAACAGGCCTCCCCCTCCTGGGAACAGGTTGTTGATATCTTGAGATTTGTAAAGTCAATGGAATCATATGTCTCCCACATACATGATTCAGAAGACTCCAGATTATGATCTGGGCGAATGGTCCTGAGTAAAACCCAGCTGCAAACTCCATTTATTTATATATTTATAATGTTACACACATTGACTCCACACTGTGATACCCTATGATACTGTGAGGAGTCTTAATTATCCCCCTCCTCTCCTAGACTGAAACCGTCCTCCCCCCCCCTTTTGTTTTTTTTTCTTCCTCTTTTATCTATCGCTCAGCGCAGACCTAAAGGTCAATTTAATTCCCTACATTTTAGCAAACAATGGTTAAACATCAATGTTGGTAAGAACAGTTCTTTTATGTTTCTCTGCAATATATGTTAACTATTAATCAATTTAGACAGAAAGCAAAAATAAGGTTATCTTTCTCTTTATGGTGGGTCTTTGATATTCCCATCCGGGTAGCTTCAGATGGTTTCGGATACCCATGGACAATGGGCTGTGCTACTCAGTAAACTTTCCAATGGATGTGTATACTTTGTAAAATGTGGTATATTGAAAATGTTGCACTGTTTACCAATGTTACTCACATACCTGTTCTTACTGTTATTATTGTCAATTAGCTAAATAAAAAAAATATTTAAAAAAAAAAAAAGCTAATATCACTAACTTTGTGCCTAGAGATTATTTAGTTGCTAGATTACTAATGGGATAAAAAAGCTAATAGCAGTAACTTTGTGCCTAGAGATAATTTAGTTATTAGATTACTAATGGGATAAAAAGCTAATAGCAGTAATTTTGTGCCTAGAGATTATTTAGTTATTAGATTACTAATGGGATAAAAAGCTAATAGCAGTAATTTTGTGCCTAGAGATTATTTAGTTATTAGATTACTAATGGGATAAAAAGCTAATAGCAGTAACATTGTGCCTAGATGTTATTTAGTTTCTAGATTACTAATGGGATAAAAAAAAACTAATAGCAGTAACTTTTTGCCTATAGATTATTTAGTCGCTAGGTTACTAATGGGATAAAAAGCTAATAGCAGTAACTTTGTGCCTAGATGTTATTTAGTTGCTAGATTACTAATGGGATAAAAAGCTAATAGCAGTAACTTTTTGCCTATAGATTATTTAGTCGCTAGGTTACTAATGGGATAAAAAGCTAATAGCAGTAACTTTGTGCCTAGATGTTATTTAGTTGCTAGATTACTAATGGGATAAAAAGCTAATAGCAGTAACTTTTTGCCTAGAGGTTATTTAGTCGCTAGATTACTAATGGGATAAAAATTAATAGCAGTAACCTTTTACTGATAGATTTTTTATTTATTTTTTTACATGGTTTTATTGAGGTTAAATATACAATATAAAAGACATGTAAAATTTCAAGTGTCATACAAAAATAAAGAGAAGGAAACACATCAGGCACCTTAAGCAATACATCACGGTTTTACTAAGTATGCTATAATCAAAACTCACATTTTCTAGATGGAATGGTCTTCCCCTATCTTAGGAGGTCACCTATGGACCTCAACCAACAATTACATCATTATAACAATGGGAAAACAAAGCTGATAACATTAGAGCAATATTAAGTAAGAATATATATAAAAGATAGTGAAACCCGTTTAAGGTACAAATAAGTAGAATTTGAATAACCTTTTATGTAACTATAAGGATCTGCTATCCTGTAGTTATGTATTCACGTACATAGAAAAAATATATACTGCGATAGAGTAGTATAAAGTACTTATAGATATAATTTAAAGGCTCGACAGGGGGACACCATCAGAGGAGATTAATTCCTTCTTGATGGTGTCAAGGACCACCAACATCTTCTTGTGGACCACCAGTGGTCCACGGACCATTGGTTGGTGGTCCTTGACACCATCAAGAAGGAATTAATCTCCTCTGATGGTGTCCCCCTGTCGAGCCGCAACTCCATACTGTGCCTGGCTGGACATAAGTGAAAACCGACGGAAGAGGAGTTAAGTTACAATCTACCTATGCAAGTTGCACAGTACTAAGCAATTTTCTTCCCTTTTCCTGTCTCTTTGTAGTAGTTTTCCTAATTCCTTCAGATGGACTTACATCACTGTTTGTCTTCCTCCCCTTCATCTTCTTTTTTTTATTTTTTATTAAATATTAATTATTTTTCATTCTGAACTTTTCTAATATAAACACACTTGCATACGAAAATATAGGCGATTGTAAGATGCTATGCGCAAAAGCAGAGTTATGTAATTTATATTGGCTACAGAATTTTTAGAGTGCGCCCCCCACTCACTGCTAACTTCGCTCCCCTCGAGTGAAGTGTCCCTTTCCAACAAGCTTTATTACTTTGAATAGGAGATATCTTGCCACTCACAGGGACTGTCCCTTTTTTACAATAATTCCATCAGGGCAGCTCTTGTGAGGGTCGGCGTCAAAAAAACCCTTAATGAGGCGAATAACCAATTACAAATAGCACACCAGCCGTCTTTGTTTGTATTGGCTGTCTTAAATTAGAATATAATTAGCTGGTGCTCAGCTATATACTGGATATCCTCAGTCCTGAGTACAATACCTCTATCTGCACATCAAGTGTTGTAATGTCTTACTATGATACATGGCTGTAACCTTACAGTTGCCAGAGAGGTCTACACGACATTGCATGACTTAATCCATCAGTGTTCATTTTGTAAAAGCTATCACTGCACTGTTTAGGTCTAATAGCTAATGTTGTGTATTTAGCTGAGCCCTATAATTCTTGCAGGTCGGAATTGACTTCACTGGATCAAACGGTGATCCCCATTCACCAGATTCCCTGCACTATATCAGCCCTAATGGGGTTAATGAATATCTGACAGCCATCTGGTCTGTTGGGATGGTAATTCAAGATTATGATACGTGAGTAATAACTTACCTCTTTTCAATGACTTCTGTTTTTTCTAATTTGATTTCACATACAAACTCACATTCAGCACCTTTCTTTCATGTAATTGGCAAGAGTCCATGAGCTAGTGACGTATGGGATATACATTCCTACCAGTAGGGGCAAAGTTTCCCAAACCTAAAAATGCCTAAAATACACCCCTCACCACACCCACAATTCAGTTTTTACAAACTTGGCCTCCTATGGAGGTGGTGAAGTAAGTTTGTGCTAAGATTTCTACGTTAATATGCGCTTGTCAGCATTTTGAAGCCCGATTCCTCTCAGAGTACAGTGAATGTCAGAGGGATGTGAAGGGAGTATCACTTATTGAATGCAATGGTTTTCCTCATGGGAGATCTATTTCATAGGTTCTCTGTTATTGGTCCCTTTTCAGATCGACGATATACTCTCATATACCAATACCTCTACTGATAACTGTTTCAGTACTGGTTTGGCTATCTGCTATATGTGGATGGGTGTCTTTCGGTAAGTATGTTTTTATTACTTAAGACACCTCAGCTATGGTTTTGGCACTTTATGCATTAATATAAAGTTCTAAATATATGTATTGTACTTATATTTGCCATGATTCAGGTTCATGTATTTCCTTTTGCATACTGTCAGTTTAATATTTGGGAAAAATAAACATATTTAAGAAATATTTTTCTTACCTGGGGTTTAGTCTTTTTTCAAATTGACTGCTTTTTTCTTTCAATTGCGGGCAAAATTAGGACCGCAGATGTGCAAAATGCCAAACTTTATTGCGTCATTCTTGGTGCGGGAATTTTTTGGCGCGAAGGTAAGTCCGTTGACGCAAGTTAGTCATTTCCGGCGTCTTAGTTGACGCCGAGTCCTTGCACAAGGTTGGGTCGTTAGTGACGCGAGTGTGTCATTTCCGGATGTTGTTGGCGCCAAAAAAAATTTCAGTTACCACAGTTGTTATCACACCATTTCTATTTGCCTCTTGCCTTTTTCTATGTCAGAGGGCTATACTATTTGCATTTTTTCCCATTCCTGGAACTGTCATATAAGGAAATTGATAATTTTGCTTTATATGTTGTTTTTTTCTTTTACATTTTGCAAGATGTCTCAATCTGATCCTGTCTCAGAAGTATCTGTTGGAACTTTGCTGCCTGATATCGGTTCTACCAAAGCTAAGTGCATTTGTTGTAAACTTGTAGAGATTATATCTCCGAATGTCATTTGTAATAGTTGTCATGATAAACTTTTACATGCAGATAATGTGTCCATCAGTAATAGTACATTGTCTGTTGCTGTTCCTTCAACTTCTAATGTACAAGATATCCCTATGAATTTAAAAGAATTTTTTGCTGATTCTATTTAGAAGGCTTTGTCTGCCTTCCCGCCTTCTAATAAACGTAAAAGGTCTTTTAAAACTTCTCATAAGGTTGATGAAATTTCAAATGACCGACAACATAATGAATTATCCTCCTCTGATGAGGATCTATCTGATTCAGAAGATCCTTCCTCAGATATTGACACTGACAAATCTACTTATTTATTTAAAATGGAGTATATTTGTTCTTTGTTAAAAGAAGTGTTGATTACTTTGGATATTGAGGAAACTAATCCTCTTGATATTAGAACTAGTAAACGTTTAAATTCTGTTTTTAAACCTCCTGTGGTTACTCCAGAGGTTTTTCCAGTTCCTGGTGCTATTTCTGATATGATTTCTAAGGAATGGAATAAGCCTTGTACTTCTTTTATTCCTTCTTCAAGTTTTAAATTTTTTATCCATTACCAGCAATTTCAATAGAGTTTTGGGAAAAGATCCCCAAAGTTGATGGGGCTATTTCTACTCTTGCTAAACATACCACTATTCCTATGGAAGATAGTACTTCTTTTAAAGATCCTTTAGATAGGAAACTTGAATCTTATCTAAGGAAAGCTTATTTATATTCAGGTCATCTTCTCAGGCCTGCAATTTCTTTGGCTGATGTTGCAGCTGCATCAACATTTTGGTTGGAAAATTTAGAGCAACAAGAATTGGGTTCTGATTTGTCTAGCATTGTTCGCTTCCTGCAACATGCTAATCATTTTATTTGTGATGCCATTTTTGATATTATCAAAATTGATGTTATATCTATGTCTTTAGCTATTTTAGCTAGAAGAGCTTTGTGGCTTAAATCTTGGAATGCTGATATGACTTCTAAGTCTAGATTGCTATCTCTTTCTTTCCAAGGTAATAAATTATTTGGTTCTCAGTTGGATTCTATTATTTCAACTGTTACTGGGGGGAAGGGAGTTTTTTGCCTCAGGATAAAAGACCTAAGGGTAAATATAAAGCTTCTAACCGTTTTCGTTCCTTTCGTCAAAATAAGGAACAGAAACCTAATCCTTCCCCCAAGGAATCTGTTTCCAATTGGAAAACTTCCTCAAATTGGAATAAATCCAAGCCATTTAAGAAACCAAAGGCAGCCCCTAAGTCCCCATGAAGGTGTGGCCCTCATTCCAGCTCAGCTGGTAGGGGACAGATTAAGGTTTTTCAAGGATGTTTGGATAAATTCTGTCCAAAATCAATGGATTCAGAGTATTGTCTTTCAGGGGTACCGAATAGGATTCAGAGTAAGACCTCCTGTGAGAAGATTTTTTTCTCTCACGTATACCAGCAAATTCAGTGAAAGCTCAAGCTTTCCTGAAGTGTGTTTCAGACCTTGAGTTATCAGGGGTAATCATGCCAGTTCTGTTTCAGGAACAGGGTCTGGGGTTTTATTCAAATCTATTCATTGTCCCAAAGAAGGAAAATTCATTCAGACCAGTTCTGGATCTGAAAATTTTGAATCGTTATGTAAGAGTACCAACTTTCAAAATGGTGACTATAAGGACTATTCTGCCTTTTGTTCAGCAAGGACATTATATGTCCATAATAGACTTCAGGATGCATACCTTCATATTCCGATTCATCCAGATCATTATCAGTTCCTGAGATTCTCTTTTCTAGACAAGCATTACCAGTTTGTTGCTCTTCCTAGCGACAGCTCCAAGAATCTTTTCAAAGGTTCTCGGTGCCCTACTCTCTGTAACCAGAGAGCAGGGTATTGCAGTGTTTCCTTATTTGGACGATATCTTGGTACTAGCTCAGTCTTTACGTTCTACAGAATCTCACATGAATTAACTAGTGTTTTTTCTTCAAAAACATGGTTGGAGGATCAATTTACCAAAAAGTTTCTTGATTCCTCAGACAAGGGTCACCTTTTTAGGCTTCCAGATAGATTCAGTGTCCATGACTGTCTCTAACAGACAAGAGACGTTTAAAATTGGTTGCAGCCTGTCGGAACCTTCAGTCTCAGTCATTCCCTTCAGTAGCTATGTGCATGGAAGTTTTAGGTCTCATGACTGCAGCATCGGACGCGATCCCCTTTGCTCGTTTTCACATGAGACCTCTCCAGCTTTGTATGCTGAACCAATGGTGCAGGGATTATACAAAGATATCACAATTAATATCCTTAAATCCCAATGTTCGACACTCTCTGACTTGGTGGTTAGATCACCAGCGTTTAATTCAAGGGGCTTCTTTTGTTCAGCCAACCTGGACTGTGATCACGACAGATGCAAGTCTTTCAGGTTGGGGAGCTGTTTGGGGATCTCTGACAGCACAAGGGGTTTGGAAATCTCAAGAGGCGAGATTACCAATCAATATTTTAGAACTCCGTGCAATTTTCAGAGTTCTTCAGATTTGGCCTCAGTTGATGTCATGATCCGGTGTACATGCGCTCAGGACACAGACCCTCGGGGCAGTGGTAGGGATTTGAAGACACCGACCCCTAACCCGCGGAAGAGTATCCTGGACGTGGATAGATGATATTCTGTGATTCATAGTTGCTAGAAGTTTTTGTAGAATAAAGGGAGAGTGCAACATTTGTATACAATAGAATCTGGCTTCACTGTAACTTATAGTTAGTTAATAGGAGTAGCTGTAGGATTCAATGAGTGGAAAATATAGCAATGTGGAATGTTCAGGCTTCAGAGTAAACTGGATTGACACTTAGATGCAAACTAAGGTTTGTTGCAGGTTCACAGTACATAATATTATATAAAGCTGTATGTCAGTATTAAGCACAGGTGATAAACAAGCTGCAAATTTAGGCATTAATTACTGTTTGTGCATATATTGGAGAATCACATGAAAGCTTTTAACTGAACACGTAGTTTCAGAGTTCTGAATATGTTAACATATTTGCAGCAGGATATTTCAGCAATGACAACTTGTAGCAGAGAAATAGTTATAAAGTTCTGAGTAAGATGCTGTTGTTGTAATTAGAGAGTGATGATAACCAAAAGCATACTTGTGATTTATAATAAAGTTCAGAGTTTAAGTAGCAGAGTCCAGGAAACAGAATGAAATTATTTGGATACTTGCGATTTGATGATTTTAAGCATTGGTAATAGAAAATGCTGTAGCTTGAAATAGTTGGTAAATTCATGCAGGAAACAGTCACAGACCTCTGTTGTTCAGGATCATAACTTCAAAGTTAATGCAAAGCACATTAGACCTGAGAAGGCTTAAAAAGAGGCTGAGGGAATCAGGTGCATGAATGATTAATCAGGCAGGCAGGCAAGCTGAATGTAAATAATGCCCAAAACCAGCAGTCAGGGAAGGAAGTCTTAAAGGGATAGTGACATTAGGCTGAGATATGTTACAGTTGAAGAGAGAACCGTTCATTTGTTTTCAGAAAGACAATATCACAACAGTGGCATATGTCAATCATCAGGGTGGGACTCTCAGTCCCCAAGCTATGAAAGAAGTATCTTGGATACTTGCTTGGGCGGAATACAGCTTCTGTCTAATTTCTGCGGTTCATATCCCAGGTGTAGACAATTGGGAGGCGGATTATCTCAGTCGTCAGACTTTAAATCCGGGGGAATGGTCCATCCATCCAGATGTGTTTTCTCAGATTGTTCAGATGTGGAGTCTTCCAGAAATAGATCTGATGGCCTCTCATCTAAACAAGAAACTTCCCAGGTACCTGTCCAGGTCCAGGGATTCTCAGGCGGAAGCAGTGGATGCGTTGACACTTCCTTGGTGTTATCAACCTGCTTATATTTTGCCGCCTCTAGTTCTTCTTCCAAGAGTGATCTCCAAAATTATCATGGAACAATCGTTTGTGTTGCTGGTGGCTCCAGCATGGCCTCACAGGTTTTGGTATGCGGATCTTATTCGGATGTCCAGTTGCCAACCTTGGCCACTTCCATTAAGGCCGGACCTGCTGTCTCAAGGTCCGTTTTTCCATCAGGATCTCAAATCATTAAATTTGAAAGTGTGGAAATTGAACGCCTAGTGCTAAGTCATAGAGGTTTCTCTGACTCAGTGATTAATACTATGTTACAAGCTCATAAATTTCTAGGAAGATTTATTATCGAGTTTGGAAGACTTAGATTTCATGGTGTTCTTCTCATAAATTTTCTTGGCATTCTTTTAGAATTCCTAGAATTTTACAGTTTCTTCAGGATGGTTTAGATAAGGGTTTGTCTGCAAGTTCCTTGAAGGGACAAATCTCTGCTCTTTCAGTTTTATTTCACAGAAAGATTGCTAAACTTCCTGATATTCACTGTTTTGTACAGGCTTTGGTTCGTATCAAGCCTGTCATTAAATCAATCTCTCCTCCTTGGAGTCTTAATTTGGTTTTGAAGGCTTTATAGGCTCCGCTGTTTGAGCCTATGCATTCTTTGAACATTAAACTACTTTCTTGGAAAGTGTTGTTCCTTTTGGCCATCTCTTCTGCTAGAAGAGTTTCTGAATTATCTGCTCTTTCTTGTGAATCTCCTTTTCTGATTTTTCATGAGGATAAGGCGGTTTTGCAGACTTCATTTAAATTTTTACCTAAGGTTGTGAATTCTAACAACATTAGTAGAGAAATTGTTGTCCCTTCTTTGTGTCCTAATCCTAAGAATTCTTTGGAAAGATCCTTACATTCTTTGGATTTGGTGAGAGCTTTGAAATATTATATTGAAGCTACTAAAGATTTCAGGAAGACTTCTAGTCTATTTGTTTTATTTTCTGGTTCTAGGAAAGGTCAGAAGGATTCTGCTGTTTCCTTGGCTTCGTGGTTAAAGCTTTTGATGCTTCAAGCTTATTTGGAGTCGGGTCCAACTCCGCCTCAGAGAATTACAGCTCATTCTACTAGATCAGTCTCTACTTCATGGGCTTTTAAGAAAGAAGCTTCAGTTGATCAGATTTGCAAAGCGGCAACTTGGTCTTCTTTGCATACATTTACTAAATTCTACGTTTTGATGTATTTGCTTCTTCAGAAGCAGTTTTTGGTAGAAAAGTTCTTCAGGCAGCTGTTTGTTTGATTCTTCTGCAGATGTTTTTAAGTTTTTCTTTTCATTATATACTGCATTACATATACTGCCTATGTATATACTGCATTACATATACTGCCCGTGTATATAGTGCATTACAGATACTGCCCATGTATATACTGCATTACATATATTGCCCATGTATTTACTGAATTGCATATACTGTCCATGTATATACTGTATTACATATACTGCACTGGCACTGCCCGTGTATATACTGCATAGAACACAAGTGCTTTACCAAGGATAAGTGTTGAACATGAGTATGACACTGCTCAACAAGCACTAGGCACATGTAAAATTAGCATAAAAAAACTTCACAAAACTCTTCAAGATGTGGAAATCTTCTACATCTGAAAACCTTTGCAGAATTACTAGCCTGGTAAATCTGTGGTCAAGTGCAGTTTAACACCTGATCAGATGAATAGAACCCAGTGTGATGTTTTCTATGGGTAATCAAATTGTGGAGATTCAGCATCATACAGTGGATTAACACTAGTGAATATAATGTAAACCATAAAACCACTGTGCACAGGAATAACACTGGGAGGGATACAATGGCATGCAGGAACAACTCAGAAGAGCAACTGTTTTTTTTAAGTGAGATATACAGATTTATAAAGCATATACTATTTTAATCATGAAACGCACAGTAATATGTACAAAGCCCCTTGTAAAACAAAACAATAATGATATAGTGACACCAAAACTACACTGTGACAAAGGTCCAGAGGCAGAACTTTTCTTCACTTTATGCGATAAGATTTTTTTTGTGAAAATTTTTCTGCAGGCCATTTTTAAATAAAATTCAATTTTAAATTTGGCAGTTACACTAATGCACCAGTTCAATTGCAATGTGTTGGTTAACTGAAGAATAAAGCACTTATTAACATTTTATAATAAAGTGCACTAGTTGAAAATTGCATTGCAAATTAGCTACAAACAAAAAAAGATATTGTAAAATGTCTCTTGAATAAATTTGTTTCTTTTTCTCTTGGTCTAACATAGCAATGTAGCAATAAAGAAAAGATGCAATGCTCATATGAACGTCTTACATTCAGAACAAACAGCTTTGCAGATTGGGAAAGGCTAGGAGCGGGTTTGAAAAAAATATCTGAGAGCCAGTCAACAATCAATGCGCTGCTGCTTTGCAGGGCTACTGCATATTTGACAGTTCATTTTAAACAGCACTTTGCTCTGGATGAATTGTGTTAAGGAAAACTTACACAGTGCAGCCAGAGAACAGCTCTGTTTGAAGAGAACTGTCAGTGTTACAAAGTTAAAGCGCCAACAGTTCCTGCATGTGTCCTGTTCTTTCTGCAGACATGCTGCATTTTCTGCGATTACATCTCGGATCAATGTATGTTCTGCCTTGGGAATTATGAGAATAAACTTATATTTTGGGTTGTGGATTATTTTTTCAGCAGAAAATGGCTGTTTTTATTTTTATCCCTCCCTCTCTAGTGACTCTTGGGTAGAGTTCCACATCTTGGGTATTGCTATCCCATTCGTCACTAGCTCATGGACTCTTGCCAATTACATGAAAGAAAACATAATTTATGTAAGTACTTACCTGATAAATTCATTTCTTTCATATTGGCAAGAGTCCATGAGCCCCACCCTTTTTATGGTGGTTATGATTTTTTGTATAAAGCACAATTATTCCAAATGTCTTTGTTGGTGCTTTTTTACTCCTTTCTTTATCACCCCACTACTTGGCTATTCGTTAAACTGAATTGAGTATATCGTCGATCTGAAAAGGGAGGTAGGAGATGAATCTCTACGACCGATAACAGAGAACCTATGAAATAGATCTCCCGTGAGGAAAACCATTGCATTCAATAGGTGATACTCCCTTCACATCCCTCTGACATTCACTGTACTCTGAGAGGAATCGGGCTTCAAAATGCTGAGAAGCGCATGTCAACGTAGAAATCTTAGCACAAACTTACTTCACCACCTCCATAGGAGGCAAAGTTTGTAAAAACTGAATTGTGGGTGTGGTGAGGGGTGTATTTATAGGCATTTTGTGGTTTGGGAAACTTTGCCCCTCCTGGTAGGAATGTATATCCCATACGTCACTAGCTCATGGACTCTTGGCAATATGAAAGAAATTAATTTATCAGGTAAGTTCTTACATAAATTATGTTTTTCCTGTTAATGTTTATGTCCATGGAACTGAGGTGTTGCAAGCCTCTCAAATATCTAAAGTATACAGATCCATCACCAAGACTTTCAAGACTTTTATTCACGCATTAGGATTCTTAATGTGTGAATAAAAGTCTTGCTGCTGTGGATCTGTATTTAGCTCTAGCATAATATTGTTTGTTTAACCTGAAAGCCATTGCATTTCCCATGCTCCCACAGCTGAAAGGCGTGTGTGTACTTTCTACTCTGGTTAGTACTTTCATATTATTTTATTCATACTCAGTTATGTCTTAAAGAGACATGAAACTCATTAGTGTGCTTCAGCAAGACACCTTACAAAACAGTGCTGCTTTAGCCTTTTATTGATGCCATGTACATACTCCCATTGCACATGCGCAGGGCCCTGACTAATAGGCATGCTCAATGCATCAGTTTTCATTAGTGCAGTTCACCAGGTGTTTGCATGTTGTGTTGGCATCAGCGTTAAAGTCTAATTCAGGCTTTTTTTTTTTGCTTTTTTTTTAAATATTGCTACTGCTGCTTCACAGTAATATGAGGTTGCTGTACAACCCTCCCATTTATGTTCCTTTAAAAAAAATATTTAGAAATCTAAGTATCAAAGTCCTGGTTTCATTTTATGTCTCATTGCACAATTGACCTCCATTACTTGATTTATGCCAATAATGTGATATTATTTGTGAGTTTTATGATTTATTTATATAGTGCTAATAAATTCTGCACCTCTAAAAAACAGTGTAAGCTAATAGACAGAAACCAACCGATAAAATAGTCAACTAAAAACAACATAAAATCCAGTGGGAGGCTAAAGTGTGACATAACATTAACACATGCACATTATATTTCAGATAAGTAGAAAAGTATTAATTGATTCAACATGAACTTGTGTATTTGTAATAGTTTTTTCTTTTGTTATTCAGAGATAAAATGTTTCCAGCTTTTGGTTTTGGAGCTCAAATACCCCCGAATGGACAGGTAACTAGCACAAGTGTATGAAAAATGTTATATGGATAACGAAAGGCTTCTGTCACCTGCTGTTCGCTTTTGTGTTGAAAGTGAAGTAAATATGTTGCATTGCTCTCCAGCAAAAGTGGAAGGGACCAATATAGAATTGTAAAAATAATACATACATAATCCCTTTATTTACCATTCCCCAGTTTTGCATAACCAACACTGTTATAGAAATGTACTTTTTACCTCTGTAATTACCTTTTATCTAAGCTTCTGCAAACTGCCTCCTTATCTCAGATCTTTTGACAGACTTGCATTTCAGACAATTTATGCTGACTTTTAAATAACTTCATGTGCGTGAGCACAGTGTTATCTATATGAAACACATAAACTAACACCCTCTAGCTGTGAACAAATGTCAAATGCATTCAGATTAGAGGCGGCCTTCAAGAGCTTAGAAATTAGCATATGAGCCTACCTAGGTTTAGCTTTCAACTAAGAATAACAATAGAACAAAGAAAATTTGCTGATAAAAGTAAATTAGAAAGTTGTTTAAAATTACATGCCCTATCTGAATTGTAAAAGATTAATTTGGACTTTACTATCATTTTAAAGCTTTCCTGAAAAGTGATTATAAATACTGTCAGCATAAATGTATTTCTCTTGCAAGGTGTATCCAGTCCACGGATTCATCCTTTACTTGTGGGATATTCTCATTCCCTACAGGAAGTGGCAAAGAGAGCACACAGCAGAGCTGTCCATATAGCTCCCCCTCTAGCTCCACCCCCCAGTCATTCTCTTTGCCGGCTCTAAGCACTAGGGTCTCTCTACGGGAGGGTAAAGTGAATGTGGTGTTAGAATTGTAGTTTTATATCTTCAATCAAAAGTTTGTTATTTCTCCTACATTGGTGTGTCCGGTCCACGGCTTCATCCTTACTCTTCCCCAACAGGAAATGTCAAAGAGAGCACAGCAAAAGCTGCCCATATAGCCCCCCCTCTGGCTCCGCCCCCCAGTCATTCTTTTTGCCGCTGGATGGTTAAGAGTATGTGGTGTTAGTTGTAGTTTTTTATTCTTCTATCAAGAGTTTGTTATTTTAAAATAGTGCCGGTTTGTACTATTTACTCTACAACAGAAAGTGATGAAGAGTTCTGTTTAAAGAGGAGTATGATTTTAGCAGCAGTAACTAAAATCCATTGCTGTTCCCACGCAGGACTGTTGAGCCCAGAGAACTTCAGTTGGGGGGAACAGTTTGCAGACTTTTCTGCTCAAGGTATGACTAGTCCATTTTCTAATAAGACATAGTAATGCTAGAAGACTGTCATTTTCCCTTTTTGGGATCGGTAAGCCATTTTTCTTAGACTCATAACAGAATGAAGGCTTATTAATGGGCTATATACTGGTTGACACTATTGTGGGCTAAATCGATTGATTTATACAATATTTATATGACTTTTGGAGTGTTTTGGAACTTGAAAACACTTTGGGAATATTTTTTATTCGCCTGGCACCTATTCTAGTCAGGAAGGGCCTTTCACTCTGGTATGCAGAGGGAGGAGGCCTCATTTTCGCGCCTTAATTGCGCAGTTACTTCTGGAAGCAGTGCATGCAGCTTCATGTGAGAAGGTCCTGTGGCCATAAAAAACGATTCTGGAAGGCTTATTTCTGTGGCGAATAACCCCCAAGGAAAGGTAAAGCCGCAGCAAAGGCTGTGGCTGGGACTGTAGTGGGTTTAAACTGGTAAATTGTACAAATAGCTCCGGTTTGCTCATTTAAGGGGTTACAAACTTGAAATTTGGTGTGCAATACTTTCAAAGCATTCAGACACTAGGGTGCAAATTTGGTAAGGATCGGATATTTCCTTCATAGTTTTTCACACATTCAGAAATAAAGTGTGCTCTGTTTAACATTTAAAGAGACAGTAACGGTTTTGTTTAAAAACGGTTTTATTGCATTAATAGCCTATATAAGCCTGTCTAACATGTCTGTACCTTCAGATAGAACATGTTCTGTATGTATGGAGGCCAAGGTGGTCCCCCCTTTAAATGTATGTGAAAATTGTGCCAAGGCGTCCAAACAAAGTAAGGACAGTACTGTCACATTTAATAAGGTTGCCCAAGATGATTCTTCAAATGAAGGTAGTGGGGATACCTAGTACATCTAGCGCGCCAATGCTTGTTACTATGCAACAATT
Organism: Bombina bombina; assembly: GCF_027579735.1. Taxonomy (NCBI): domain Eukaryota; kingdom Metazoa; phylum Chordata; class Amphibia; order Anura; family Bombinatoridae; genus Bombina; species Bombina bombina. The sequence goes on from NC_069503.1 coordinate 968,715,244, forward strand.
AACGGCAGTAATGGATAATTCTATAGCTAATCTTTTATCCAAAATGCTAGCATTTCAAAGAAAGCGTGATTGCTCAGTTTTAAATACAGAGGATGAGCAAGGGTGCACTGACGATAATTTATCTGTTATACCCTCACACCAGTCAGAATTGGCAGTGAGGGAGGGTCTGTCGGAGGGAGAAATTTCTGATTCAGGAAAAGTTTCTCAACAGGCAGAACCTGATATTGTGACGTTTAAATTTAAGTTAGAACATCTCCGCGCCCTGCTTAAGGAGGTGCTAACTACTCTGGACGATTGTGACTCTTTGGTCATTCCAGAAAAATTGTGCAAAATGGACAAATTCCTTGAGGTCCCTGTGCACGCTGATGCCTTTCCGATACCCAAAAGGGTGGCAGACATAGTGACTAAGGAGTGGGAGAAGCCAGGTATACCTTTTGTCCCACCTCCTATATTTAAGAAAATGTTCCCCATTGTCGACCCCAGGAGGGACGCATGGCAAACAGTTCCTAAGGTTGAGGGGGCAGTTTCTACGTTGGCCAAACGCACAACTATTCCCATTGAGGACAGTTGTGCTTTCAAAGATCCTATGGATAAAAAAATGGAAGGATTGCTTAAAAAGATATTTGTTCAGCAAGGTTTCCTCCTACAACCAATTTCGTGCATTATTCCTGTCACAACGGCGGTGTCTTTTTGGTTCGAAGAACTAGAAAATTTGCTCAATAAGGAGACTCCATATGAGGAAGTCATGGACAGAATTCACGCACTAAAGTTGGCTAATTCCTTTATTTTAGATGCCGCTTTGCAATTGGCGAAATTAGCGGCGAAAAATTCAGGTTTTGCAATTGTGGCGCGCAGAGCGCTTTGGCTAAAATCTTGGTCGGCGGATGTGTCATCCAAGACAAAATTGCTTAATATTCCTTTCAAAGGTAAGACCCTTTTTGGGCCAGAATTGAAGAAGATTATTTCAGACATCACTGGGGAAAGGGCCATGCCCTCCCACAGGATAGGCCTTTCAAGGCTAAGAACAAATCTAATTTTCGTTCCTTTCGCAACTTCAGGAACGGACCGTCGCCTAACTCTGCAGCCTCTAGACAAGAGGGTAACGCTTCCCAGGCTAAGCCAGCATGGAAACCAATGCAAGGCTGGAACAAGGGTAAACAGGCCAAGAAGCCTGCTGCTGCTACCAAGACAGCATGAAGGGTTAGCTCCCGGTCTGGGACCAGATCTAGTAGGGGGCAGACTTTCTCTCTTTGCTCAGGCTTGGGCAAGAGATGTTCAAGATCCCTGGGCACTAGAAATAGTCTCTCAGGGTTATCTTCTAGAATTCAAGGAACTTCCTCCAAGGGGAAGGTTCCACATGTCTCGCTTATTTTCAGACCAGATAAAGAGACAGGCATTCTTACATTGCGTAGGAGATCTATTAAAGATGGGAGTGATACACCCAGTTCCAACAGTGGAACAAGGTCAGGGGTTTTACTCAAACCTGTTTGTAGTTCCTAAAAAAGAGGGAACTTTCAGACCAATTCTGGATTTAAAAATTCTAAACAAATTCCTCAGAGTTCCATCGTTCAAAATGGAAACCATTCGAACGATTTTACCAACAATCCAGGAGGGTCAATTCATGACTACCGTGGATTTAAAGGATGCGTACCTGCATATTCCTATCCACAAAGATCATCATCAGTTCCTAAGGTTCGCCTTTCTGGACAAACATTACCAGTTTGTGGCTCTTCCGTTCGGTTTAGCCACTGCTCCCAGAATTTTCACAAAGGTGCTAGGGTCCCTTCTAGCGGTTCTAAGACCGAGGGGCATTGCAGTGGCACCTTACCTGGATGACATCCTAATCCAAGCGTCGTCCCTTTCCAGATCAAGGGCTCATACAGACATTGTATTGGCTTTTCTCAGGTCTCACGGGTGGAAGGTGAACGTGGAAAAGAGTTCCCTGTCCCCGTCTACAAGAGTTCCTTTTCTGGGAACAATAATAGATTCTGTAGAAATGAAGATTTTTCTGACAGAGGTCAGAAAATTAAAGCTTCTAAAGGCTTGTCAAGTTCTTCAATCTATTCCTCAGCCTTCCATAGCTCAGTGCATGGAAGTAATAGGTCTAATGGTGGCAGCAATGGACGTGGTTCCTTTTGCTCGAATTCATCTAAGACCATTGCAACTGTGCATGCTCAAACAGTGGAATGGGGATTATGCAGACTTGTCTCCCCAGATTCAAGTAGACCAGTTAACCAGAGACTCACTCTGTTGGTGGTTGACTCAGGATCACCTGTCTCAGGGAATGAGTTTCCGCAGACCAGAGTGGGTCATTGTCAAGACCGACGCCAGTCTATTAGGCTGGGGCGCGGTCTGGGACTCCCTGAAAGCTCAGGGTCTATGGTCTCGGGAAGAGTCTCTTCTCCCGATAAACATCCTGGAACTGAGAGCGATATTCAATGCGCTCCGGGCTTGGCCTCAACTAGCGAAGGCCGGATTCATAAGATTTCAGTCGGACAACATGACGACTGTAGCTTACATCAATCATCAGGGAGGAACAAAGAGTTCCTTGGCGATGAGAGAGGTATCCAAGATCATCAAATGGGCGGAGGATCACTCCTGCCATCTATCTGCAATTCACATCCCAGGAGTAGACAACTGGGAGGCGGATTATTTGAGTCGTCAGACTTTCCATCCGGGGAGTGGGAACTCCACCCGGAGGTCTTTGCCCAGTTTACTCAATTATGGGGCATTCCAGACATGGATCTGATGGCGTCTCGTCAGAACTTCAAGGTTCCTCGCTACGGGTCCAGATCCAGGGATCCCAAGGCGACACTAGTGGATGCATTAGTGGCGCCTTGGTCGTTCAACCTAGCTTATGTGTTTCCACCGTTTCCTCTCCTTCCCAGGCTCGTAGCCAGGATCAAACAGGAGAAGGCCTCGGTGATTCTGATAGCTCCTGCGTGGCCACGCAGGACTTGGTATGCAGACTTGGTGAATATGTCATCGGCTCCACCATGGAAGCTACCTTTGAGACAGGATCTTTTAGTACAAGGTCCATTCGAACATCCAAATCTAGTCTCTCTGCAGCTGACTGCTTGGAAATTGAACGCTTGATTTTATCTAAGCGTGGGTTTTCAGATTCAGTTATAGATACTCTGGTCCAAGCAGAAAATCTGTGACTAGGAAAATTAACCATAAAATATGGAAAAAATATATCTGTTGGTGTGAATCCAAGGGATTTTCTTGGAGTAAAATTAAAATTCCTAAGATTCTTTCCTTTCTCCAATAGGGTTTGGATAAAGGGTTGTCATCGAGTTCTCTAAAAGGACAGATATCTGCTTTATCTGTTTTGTTACACAAACGCCTTAGTCAGAATCAAGCCTGTTTACAGGCCCATGACTCCTCCATGGAGTCTAAATTTAGTTATTTCAGTTCTTCAAGGGGTTCCGTTTGAACCTTTACATTCCATAGATATTAAGTTACTATCTTGGAAAGTTCTGTTTTTGGTTGCTATTTCTTCTGCTAGAAGAGTTTCTGAATTGTCTGCTTTGCATTGTGATCCACCCTATCTGGTATTCCATGCAGATAAGGTTATTTTGCGTACCAAACCTGGTTTTCTTCCAAAAGTAGTTTCCACCAGGAATATTAACCAGGAAATAGTTGTTCCTTCTCTGTGTCCGAATCCAGTTTCGAAGAAGGAACGTTTGTTACACAATTTAGATGTGGTCCGTGCTTTAAAATTCTATTTAGATGCAACAAAGGATTTCAGACAGACTTCATCTTTGTTTGTTGTTTATTCTGGTAAGAGGAGAGGACAGAAAGCTACTGCTACCTCTCTTTCTTTTTGGCTGAAAAGCATCATCCGATAGGCTTATGAGACTGACGGACGGCAGCCTCCTGAACGAATTACAGCTCACTCTACTAGAGCTGTGGCTTCCACATGGGCCTTCAAGAACGAGGCTTCTGTTGATCAGATATGTAAGGCAGCGACTTGGTCTTCTCTGCACACTTTTGCCAAATTTTACAAATTCGATACTTATGCTTCTTTGGAGGCTATTTTTGGGAGAAAGGTTTTGCAAGCCGTGGTGCCTTCCGTTTAGGTAACCTGACTTGTTCCCTCCCTTCATCCGTGTCCTAAAGCTTTGGTATTGGTTCCCACAAGTAAGGATGAAGCCGTGGACCGGACACACCAATGTAGTAGAAAACAGAATTTATGCTTACCTGATAAATTTCTTTCTCCTACGGTGTGTCCGGTCCACGGCCCGCCCTGGCTTTTTAGTCAGGTTTCAATTTTTTTCTTTCTATACACTACAGTCACCACGGCACCCTATGGTTTCTCCTTTTTCTCCTAACCGTCGGTCGAATGACTGGGGGGCGGAGCCAGAGGGGGGCTATATGGGCAGCTTTTGCTGTGCTCTCTTTGCCATTTCCTGTTGGGGAAGAGAATATTCCCACAAGTAAGGATGAAGCCGTGGACCGGACACACCGTAGGAAATTTATCAGGTAAGCATAAATTCTGTTTTTTTTTTGTTTTTTTTTCTCAACAATTTTATTAAAGTAAATTGAATTTGCATACAAATGGGTTTAAATAAGTAAACAGATAAATGTTTCAAGTTATGTATACAATATTCAAACATTCAATAGTGGAAACATTTCACATTATCCTAATACTCAGCATATCAATACGTGATGAGACTGTAGAAATTACTCATTACACATTACACAATACACGCACCAGAATACCGGCTTTAATCTGTAACCTATTGGCTTGGTAGTTAGCATTCCAACTCTTCATAAATGTTGCATTTAGGTGTGAATTGTATAAGATAGTATAGACGCCAGGCCTACTATTACATATTATGCTTCAGGGTAAATATATATCTGATTAGTGGTCTGTAGGTCTCGAGTTCAAATACTCCTCCCACAAGAAGTGCAGTGAGTGATAATCTTCCTGTCGGTGAGCATAAATTCTGTTTTTTAAATGGTACCGGTTTGTACTATTTACTCTCTAGCAGAAAAGTGATGAAGATTTCTGCTGAGAGGAAAATGATTTTAGCATGTTGTAACTAAAATACACTGCTGTCCCCACACAGGACTGAGGAGTACCAGAAAACTTCAGTTGGGGGGAACAGTTTGCAGGCTTGACTGCAATGAGGTATGTTCAGTCATTTATTTCTAGACAAGACTGAGATAATGCTAGAAGACTGACAAGATCCCCATGTGGGGAGGGTAAGCTATGTTCTGATGCTTAGTAAAGAATTGAATGCTTACATAACAGGTCTAATTAGGCTGGTTGACACTAATTAAGGGCAATCGATTATTTGTTTAAGAAATACTCGTTGGAGACACCTTTTTAAGCACTTTGGCGTGTTTTCTGGGGTTATTATCCACATGGCAAAGATTTAGTCACTTAGAAGCGATTTTTGTATGCCTTACAACTCCGGAGTGGAGGGGCCTAATTTCACGCCTCAGATGCGCAGTTAGAATTGAAAGACAGTTCAGGCTGCTTCACATGGAGGGTCCAGCTGCTGATTGAGGGCCTCAAAGAAGCTTTTTTCCCCCAAATCTGATCCCTAAGGGCAGGTAGGGCCACAGCAGTAAGCTGTGGCAAGGTGCTGTAGTTATTTAACCGGTTGCTGGCTTTAGGCTGCTCCAGTTTGGGCATTAAGGGGTTAATCGTACTGCAAATTGTGGTGCAATCATATTAAAGCCTTAGGTACATACTGTGAAAATTTCAAAAGGATTGCTGTATTTTTCACTGTTTTGTAAAATTGTGTGCTCTTTTTATTTCTTAAAGGCACAGTAACTTTTTTTTCAAATTGTGTTTTTTATTTGATTAAAGTGTTTTCCAAGCCTGCTTGTGTATGCTACTAGTCTGTTAAAAAAATGTCTGACACTAAGGAAAATCCTTGTTCAATGTGTTTAGAAGCCATGGTGGAACCCCCTCTCAGAATGTGTCCCAATTGCACTCATTTGTCTATACACTTTAAAGATCATATTGTTGCACTTAAAAGTGTGGCCCTAGATGATTCTCAGACTGAAGGTAATGAGGATAGTCCGTCTACCTCTCCCCATGTGTCGCAACCAGTTACGCCCGCGCAAGCGATGCCTAGTACCTCTAGTGCGTCTGCCACTATTACATTGCAACAACTAGCGACAGTCATGGATAATTCCCTTGCAGCCTTTCTATCCAAACTGCCAGTTTTTCCTACAAAGCGCGATAGCTCTGTTTTAAGAACAGATTATGAGCAGTCTGAAGCTTTGGTAGCCTTATCTGATGTGCCCTCACAACACTCTGAAGTGGGGGTGAGGGATTTGATGTCTGAGGGAGAAATTTCCGATTCAGGAAAGGTTTCTCATCAGGCAGAGTCAGATTCATTAGCATTTAAATTTAAATTGGAACACCTCCGCGTATTGCTCAGGGAGGTATTAGCTACTCTGGATGATTGTGACCCTATGGTGGTCCCAGAGAAGTTGTGTAAAATGGACAAGTACCTAGAGGTCCCTGTATACACTGATGCGTTCCCGATCCCTAAGAGGGTTGCGTATATTGTTACTAGGGAGTGGGATAGACCAGGTGTCCCTTTTGTCCCCCCCCCCCCCTATTTTTAAGAAAATGTTCCCCATAACTGACCCCAGGCGGGACTCGTGGCAGACGGTCCCTAAGGTAGAGGGGGCTGTTTCTACACTTGCTAAACGCACAACCATACCAATTGAAGACAGTTGTGCTTTTAAAGATCCTATGGATAAAAAGTTAGAAGGTTTACTTACGAAAATTTTTGTTCAACAAGGTTTTCTTCTCCAACCTATTGCCTGCATTATTCCTGTAACTACTGCAGCGGCTTTCTGGTTTGAGGCGCTGGAGGAGTCGCTCCAGACGGAGACCTCATATGACGAAATTATGGATAGAATTAAGGCTCTAAAGCTAGCTAATTCTTTTATCACAGATGCCGCTTTGCAATTAGCTAAGTTAGCGGCAAAAAATTCAGGTTTAGCCAAGAGGGTAACGCTTCACAGCCCAAGGCAACCTGGAAGCCTTACCAGGGCTGGAACAAGGGTAAACAGGCCAAAAAGCCTGCAGCTGCTACCAAGACAGCATGAAGGGGTAGGCCCCGATCCGGGACCGGATCTAGTAGGGGGCAGACTTTCTCTCTTCGCTCAGGCCTGGGCAAGAGATGTTCTCGATCCCTGGGCTTTAGAGATTGTTACCCAGGGATATCTTTTAGAATTCAAGGACTCCCCTCCAATGGGAAGGTTCCACATTTCTCGTCTGTCTTCAGACCAGACAAAGAAAGAGGCATTCTTACGCTGTGTAGAAGATCTACATACGATGGGAGTGATATGCCCAGTTCCAATTGCAGAACAAGGCCTGGGTTTTTACTCAAACCTGTTTGTGGTTCCCAAAAAAGAAGGAACTTTCAGACCAATCCTGGATCTAAAAATTCTAAACAGATTCCTCAGAGTCCATCATTCAAGATGGAGACCATTCGGACAATCTTACCTATGATCCAGGAAGGTCAATATATGACTACCGATGATCTAAAGGATGCGTACCTGCATATTCCTATCCACAAAGATCATCATCAGTTCCTCCGGTTCGCTTTTCTAGACAAGCATTACCAGTTCGTGGCTCTTCTATTCGGTTTAGCCACTGCTCCCAGAATTTTCACAAAGGTGCTAGGGTCCCTTTTGGCGGTTCTAAGACCGCGGGGCATAGCAGTAGCGCCTTATTTGGACGACATCTTAATCCAGGCGCCGTCTTTTCACAGAGCCAAGGCTCACACGGAGATTGTATTGGCCTTTCTAATGTCTCACGGGTGGAAGGTGAACATCAAACAGAGTTCTCTGTCCCCACTCACAAGGGTTCCCTTCCTAGGAACACTAATAGATTCGGTAGAAATGAAAATATTTCTGACGGAGGTCAGAAAGTTGAAACTTTTAGCTACTTGCCGAGTTCTTCATTCCATTCCTTGGCCATCTGTAGCTCAGTGCATGGAGGCAATCAGATTAATGGTAGCGGCAATGGACATAGTCCCTTTCGCTCGGATACATCTCAGACCACTGCAACTATGCATGCTCAATCAGTGGAATGGGGATTATGCAGATTTGTCTCCTCAAATACAGTTGGACCAGGAAACCAGAGTTTCTCTGGTGGTTGTCTCAGGATCACCTGTCTCAGGGAATATGTTTCCGCAGACCAGAGTGGATCATTGTAACGACCGACGCCAGTCTGTTAGGCTGGGGTACAGTCTGGGACTCCCTGAAAGCTCAAGGCTTATGGTCTCGGGAAGAATCTCTTCTCCCGATAAACATTCTGGAACTGAGGGCGATATTCAACGCGCTTCAGGCATGGCCTCAACTAGCTGCAGCCAAATTCATCAGATTTCAGTTGGACAACATCACAACTGTAGCTTACATCAATCATCAGGGGGGAACAAAGAGTTCCCTAGCGATGAAGGAAGTAACCAAAATAATCAGGTGGGCGGAGGACCACACCTGTCATCTCTCAGCAATTCACATCCCAGGAGTAGACAACTGGGAGGCGGATTTTCTGAGTCGTCAGACTTTTCACCCGGGGGAGTGGGAACTTCACCCGGAGGTATTTGCCCAGCTGACTCAGCTATGGGGCATTTCAGAGTTGGATCTGATGGCGTCCCGTCAGAACACCAAGCTTCCTCTCTACGGATCCAGGTCCCGGGACCCCAAGGCAGCATTGATAGATGCTTTAGCAGCGCCTTGGTCCTTCAATCTGGCTTATGTTTTCCCACCGTTTCCTCTTCTCCCTCGTCTGATCGCCATAATCAAGCAGGAGAAGGCATCAGTGATTTTGATAGCGCCTGCGTGGCCACGCAGGACTTGGTATGCAGACCTAGTGGACATGTCATCTGCCCCACCATGGACACTGCCAATGAGGCAGGACCTTCTAATACAGGGTCCGTTCAAGCATCCAAATCTAGTTTCTCTACGTCTGACTGCTTGGAGATTGAATGCTTAATTCTATCAAAACGTCGTTTCTCTGAGTCAGTTATAGATACTCTGATTCAGGCTAGAAAGCCTGTCACCAGGAAAATCTACCATAAGATATGGCGGAAATATCTTTGTTGGTGTGAATCCAAGGGTTACTCATGGAGTAAGATTAGGATTCCCAGGATATTTTTTTTTTCTCCAAGACGGATTGGAGAAAGGATTGTCGGCTAGTTCTTTAAAGGGACAGATATCTGCTCTGTCTATCCTTTTACACAAGCGTCTGGCAGAGGTACTAGACGTTCAAGCGTTTGCACAGGCTTTAGTCAGAATCAAGCCTGTCTATAAACCTGTGGCTCCGCCATGGAGTCTAAATCTAGTTCTTTCAGTTCTTCAAGGGGTTCCGTTTTGAACCTTTACATTCCATAGATATTAAGTTGTTATCTTGGAAAGTTTTGTTTTTGGTAGCTATCTCTTCTGCTCGAAGAGTCTCAGAATTATCTGCCTTACAGTGTGATTCACCTTACCTGGTGTTCCATGCAGATAAGGTAGTTTTGCGTACTAAACCTGGTGGTTTCTAACAAGAATATTAACCAGGAAATTGTTGTTCCTTCTCTGTGCCCCAATCCTTCTTCGAAGAAGGAACGTCTGTTACACAATCTTGATGTAGTTCGGGCTCTAAAGTTCTATTTGCAAGCAACTAAGGATTTCAGACAAACATCATCCTTGTTTTTTATCTATTCTGGTAAGAGGAGAGGTCAGAAAGCGACTGCTACCTCTCTTTCCTTTTGGCTGAAAAGCATCATCCGTTTGGCCTATGAGACTGCTGGCCAGCAGCCTCCTGAAAGAATTACTGCTCATTCTACCAGAGCAGTGGCTTCCACATGGGCTTTCAAGAATGAGGCTTCTGTTGAACAGATTTGTAAGGCAGCGACTTTGTCTTCACTGCATACTTTTGTCAAATTTTACAAATACGATACTTTTGCTTCTTCGGAGGCTATTTTTGGGAGAAAGGTTTTGCAAGCAGTGGTGCCTTCCGTTTAGGGTACCTGTCTTGTTCCCTCCCTTCATCAGTGTCCTAAAGCTTTGGTATTGGTATCCCACAAGTAAAGGATGAATCCGTGGACTGGATACACCTTGCAAGAGAAAGCAGAATTTATGCTTACCTGATAAATTACTTTCTCTTGCGGTGTATCCAGTCCACGGCCCGCCCTGGCAATTAAGTCAGGTGAAATTTTTTTGTTCAAACTACAGTCACCACTGCACCCTATGGTTTCTCCTTTTTCTTCCTAACCTTTGGTCGAATGACTGGGGGGTGGAGCTAGAGGGGGAGCTATATGGACAGCTCTGCTGTGTGCTCTCTTTGCCACTTCCTGTAGGGAATGAGAATATCCCACAAGTAAAGGATGAATCCGTGGACTGGATACACCGTAAGAGAAAGTAATTTATCAGGTAAGCATAAATTCTGTTTTTCATGCATATAATAGACCAAAAACTATGGGCCCAATTCTCTAATGCTCTATTATCTAAAAAGTCTTGTCAGCACTGTGAGATCCCACAAAGAATTTTGAAAGGCATTGCTGCCGGGTTCTAGATGTGAAGGAGAGACAAATAAATGACAATATAATTCTTTAAAAAAAAGAAGCTTTTTTTTTGCCTGATGTCTATACCATCAAGTTTTTGATAATTGGGACCTAAATGTGTTCAACATCCTTTTTGCACTTAGAGATTGTAAAATATTTAATTATGGGTAGTAAACAAATATACTTTCAAGATTTATCATGGCTGTGAGTAGAATATAGATATGATAAAGGGACTTTTAATAGCTGAATGTTTCTCTATTCCCTAAACAACCAGTTTTTCTACATGTTTACCTAATTGTCCTCATCAAAATATATTAGATAAGGAAAAACTTAGGTTTCAAGATGACAACACCCATTACTTTATAGCAACTAAAGTACCTAATGGAAACTTATTTCAGCAGATCAGTACACATTTTGTCTTTTTCTCTGTCTTTAACATTGAGTGGACTAGTAACTGTTGTCCTCTGGTCTACTTTTAAAAGACTAGATGGGACCATTTGTTCTTTGTTCCCATCTGTCATCAACAGTCTAGCTATCATGTTGTTTATCATGTTGCTTTTATTTGCTCAGTACATGGAGAGATGTATATGAGTTTAATCAGCTTTGTGACGGTTAATGTATCCAGATAACACCTTGAAACCAATCTGGGTTCATTATACCAATTTTATATACTTTTATATACAAGGGATGGTCAACTGGTGGCCCAGGGGCAACATGCGACCCTTGGCACTAGTTTTTGTGGCCCTTTGGGCAAAGCTTACAAAGTGTGCCGTCGTTTTGTAGCACTAGGGAAAAGCAGAAATACAAATGTGTCTTCTGGGTCACCACAACTCCCCTGGAGGGAAAAAAGCAGATGGTTCCTTGCACCTTTACCTTGATAAGTGCCTGCGCCACTGAACTTTTTTTTCCATAAATTAATTTTCTGCCCTTAAGGCTTCCAAAATATTGATCTGTGGCCCCCATGTGCTAGGAATTTGGCCATCACTGTTATATACTTTGCTTGGGTTAATGGGCCATTATATTCAAAACATGTAATATTAAAACTAGCGAATTAGGGATGGGCGAATGTTTTGCAACATTCAAAAATGTAAACAAATTTTAACACATTCATTTGTTCGTTTCGAATGTTTGCACAACATTCTAACATTTGTTTTATGTAATAGTATTTCTAATGCTATCTTTAAATGTAATAATCGATTTGAATTTTTCTAATAATTCGATTTGAATTATGCAAGATTTGAATGTGAAAATTCAAATCTATATATTTGTAATAGTATTTCTAATGCTCTCTTTAAATGTATTATTTGAATGATGCAATATTCGAATTTGAATCTATATATTTGTAATATTATTTCTAATGTTCTCTTTAAAGTAATATTCGAATTATGCAATATTCAAAATAGAAATATTTTAATAGATATATTTGTATCTATTATGTATCAATTTACTAAATTCCCTACCACATGAACTATTAATCTTCTGAATAGTATTTGATAAATCGAATGTGGATATTCAAAAACGAGTTACATTTGATTACCTAATTTTAATGGATTTTCATTCTTATCAACATTCAAATGTCCAAAACGAATATCCACAGTACTATTCATTCTAAAAAAGGAATTACACTTTCAGCACTTTCGCCCATCCCTAGTAATAATGTGTTTTAAACCCCTCAGATGGGTTAAACATATAGTTTTATCACTCATGAGCCGCAGAGCAATGCTAGTCCTGACCCTTTGAAAAAGCCGCTTGTCGGCGAAAGATGTCAGGGGAGGTTGGGAGTAAATGGGCTCTTACCTTCTTTTTTTTAAAGTAGCAAGGAAAACTAGCATACAATACTTCAGGTCACTTACTCCTATACGATCCTAATATTGTCCTATGAGACTCTATAAAAGGTGCGTTATTTAGAAAGTAGTAACCGTTTAATACAAGTGTTGCCAATGTAGGAAAACCAGAAACCTTCATATTAAACAGTATATGATACTCTCATACAGGCATGTAATTATATTGTAAAAGTCCAGCAGGATTATGTGGGAAAGTTTACTTTCTTAGTATCGACTTATCCCTTAAAACTGTAAGTGATATATACATACACGGTATCTCACAAAAGTGAGTACACCCCTCACATTTTTGTAAATATTTTATTATATCTTAAAGAAATTACACTTTGCTACAATGTAAAGTGGTGAGTGTACAGCCTGTATAACAGTGTAAATTTGCTGTCCCCTCAAAATAACTCAACACACAGCCATAAATGTCTAAACCGTTGGCAACAAAAGTGAGTACACCCCTAAGTGGAAATTACCAAATTGGGCCCAAATTGTCAATATTTTGTGTGGCCACCATTATTTTCCATCACTGCCTTAACCCTCTTGGGCATAGAGTTGACCAAAGCTTCACAGGTTGCCACTGGAGTCCTCTTCCACTCCTCCATGACAACATTATGGAGGTGGTGGATGTTAGAGACCTTACGTTTGAGGATGCCCCGCAGATGCTCAATAGGGTTTAGGTCTGGAGACATGCTTGGCCAGTCCATCACCTTTACCCTCAGCTTCTTTAGCAAGGCAGTGGTCTTCTTAGAGGTGTGTTTGGGGTCGTTATCATATTGGAATACGGCCCTGCGGCCCAGTCTCCGAAGGGAGGGGATCATGCTCTGCTCAGTATGTCACAGTACATGTTGGCATTCATGGTTCTCTCAATGAACTGTAGCTCCCCAGTGCCGGCAGCACTCATGCAGGCCTAGACCATGACACTCCCACCACCATGCTTGACTGTAGGCAACACACACTTGTCTTTGTACTCCTCACCTGGTTGCCGCCACACACACTTGACACCATTTGAACCAAATAAGTTTATCTTGGTCTCATTGGACCACACGACATGGTTCCAGTAATTCATGTCCTTAGTCTGCTTGTCTTCAGCAAACTGTTTGTGGACTTTCTTGTGCATCATCTTCAGAAGAGGCTTCCTTCTGGGACGACAGCCATGCAGACCAATTTGATGCAGTGTGTGGCATATGGTCTGAGCACTGACAGGCTAACCCCCCACCCCTTCAACCTCTGCAGCAATGCTGGCAGCACTCTTACGTCTATTTCCTAAAGACAACCTCTGGATATGATGCACATGTGCACTCAACTTCTTTGGTCAACCATGGCGAGGCCTGCTCTGAGCGGAACCTGTCCTGTGAAACCGCTATATGGTCTAGCCCACAGTGCTGCAGCTCAGTTTCAGGTTCATGGGAATCTTCTTATAGCCTAGGCCATCTTTGTGTAGAGCAACAATTCTTTTTTTCAGATCCTCTTAGAGTTCTTTGCCATGAGGTGCCATGTTGACTTTCTTGTGACCAGTATGAGAGAGTGTGAGAGCGATAACACCAAATTTAACACACCTACTCCCCATTCACGGGCCACTTTAAATTACATTTTTTTAAAACCGGTTACCTTACCAGTAATAACTGGTCACTTTAAATCTCAGTAATTTATAGATAATGACTATGGATTATACCTAAGCAATATTTGATATTATACTATCCTGAGACAGATAAACACATAGCCTGTCTTATTTTTAGTATTTGATTCGTGGAACATTTGTGCAGGTCTAGTTTCAATTTCTTGTGTTTTTAAATTATCACCATTTATTTTAAAGTTGCCAATAAAAATTACATTTTATAATTGTGTCCTATCTCCAATCTGCATAAAATTTACTTTTATGTTTTATTATGTGCAATTAGGGAATTTGAGTGCTTAAAGTTGTACATTTTTCTGCAGTCTTGTACTGTTTTTGTACACTATATCTAGTACACAGCACCTATACCAAAGTAACTATTAAAATCTAATGGTGTAGATAATGTTTCTACACATAGATTCAGACTTATGATTAATATTGGGTTCCCCACAATTATTTCAGTAGTGCCATTGGTTTGTTTGTATTAAACAATGCTAGTCCTGAGCAAAAACTGCTGCTGATCCAATCACCTAATTGCTGGTCTCGAGTGGTACTTTACTATCGGCTAGATTACAAGTCGATCTACCTATTTTTTTTAAATTTTAAAAGTGCCAAAAAGTAACAGTATATTGTTGTGGTGCATTTGTTTGTAAAAACACATTTATATGGAAACACAGTGATTTGTTTATTTCTAATAAGGTGTTAGAAGTAATTTTTAAAGAAAAACTATTTTTTTTCCAGGTTTCTCATGAGTTCCCAATTAATTTTAATCCATCAAATCCTTCCTGCCATGGTAAGTAGTAGTTATAATAATACAGTCATGTGTTTTATCAGTTTATTTCTGTAATCATTTCCATGATTTCAGTTTCTGTAGAAACAGGTATTGCTGGTTGAATGTTAGTTCTATTAGATAATCATAAAATTTGGGAGCAATTTTGCAATTAGGGAAACATTTTTTGGATCATTGTACAAGGCTTATCTATATTATCTAGCTTATAGAATATAATAATTTATTCGCTAAGTATAAAAAAAGAAAATTATACAATTAAGTTTTCATGAAGCAAAGGAATCAGATGACAATGAACAAACAAATCAGCAGTGTAAAAATCTAACCATCAAATATATTCACAAAGAGTGACTGAAGTGCAATTTATCATACCAAAAGTGAAATAAGAAAAGTATTCTTGGTGCTAATTTAATAGCCTGGGGGAAAAAACTATTTAGAAAACGGTTTGTCGGAGTTCATAAAACTCTGAACCTTGGCCTACGATGAAAAGATAGATGATTAAAAAAACAAATGCCATTTTTCTTGGTGGGGGAGAAACCACATTGTAAAAATGTCAATTCTGCCCCGAATAATCTACTTACTACAGACCATCCCTATTCATCTCCCATCGGCCTTTCTTCAACAACTGCAATCTATTCTTATTGGGTTTATCTGAGGAGGGCGAAAACCGAGAGTAGCCAGACAGACCATATATAGATCCAGGAATAGAGGAGGGTTGGGAACTCCCCACATACTTCGCTACTATCAGGCTAATGTGATGCAACAAGTTTTGAACTGGCATACAAGCCCACAGGATAAGGCGTGGATCTCACTGGACACGCATATCTTGATAACACCTCAAGTTGGTCCAATTTGTTGGTTACCAGATAAATCTCAGCCTCCCAAAACTAGGTCTTCCCCTCTATACAGACATATTTTCTCTTCTTGGGATACCATAGTTAAACAGGTGAGAGGCATCTCCTCAGTACATTCCCCCATGATCCCGATTTTCCAAAACACAGAATTGCTGATGGGTGTGCATCTTACCTTGGGCGACATTCATTACAGAGAGTTAGGTTTTTCATCACGCTGATTGACTTCCTTTCCCAGGGGAAGCTTAAACCTAGACAAGACTTGACAGATATACTAGAGGGTACATTCTCTAACTGGTTGAAGTACTCTCAACTACAACATCTTTTACGTGTCTCCCTCCATAGCCCCCAGCTTACACGCCCCCTTACCCCATTTCAGAAACTCTGTAGGACTGGCACCCCCTCAAGAGGAACCTTAGCCCTGTCAAGACTAATTCTAGATGACTGTTTACACTAGTTGAACATAGACATTACACCAGAAAAATGGTACAAACTATTTGATTTTACCTTCGACGTCTCCTCAGATCCTCAAAATGAATTGAGGTTGTATATGACACCTGTCAGATTAAAATTAATATACCCCGAAGTCTCTCCCCAGTGCTGGAGGGGATGTGGAGGCGTTGGGACTCTGTCACATGCGTGGTGGTCGTGCCCCCCGCCTGCGAACCTTTTGGGACTCTTTAGAAAAAACCCTACACTCGCTTTCTCATACTACACTTGAACTAACTCCTATGATTATATTTTTTAATGGCAAGCCCAAAATTCCCTGCAAGATTAGACTCTCTCTGTTCCAGATTTGCATAAATGGAGCTAAGTCCTTAATAGCCAGGAAATGGAAATCTTGTATTACCCCAACCATTACAGAATAGGCAGCTAGAACACAGGAATTCATATTACTAGAAGAATATTCTTACCTTAAACAAAATAGGCATGACATGTTCTTAAAAATAAAACTCTACTGGGAAACATTGCAAATCCCACCATGATAACAACCATAGCCTAGACACTGAAGTACTGTCAACAAAAAAATTTGGGCCTGTATCCTCCTTCCCCCTCCTTCCTACGTACCCTTTGGCCTTCTGGATGCTTGCACCTTATGATATTTAATAGTTAAAGCTATTAGAGAGACTTCCTCATTTCTTACCCCTCCTAGGTCTACTTTTCCTTTTCCTCTTCTCTTTTTATTTTTTTCTTTCTACTCTATATTACTTTTCTGGTTTGTTACTTTTAATTATTAAAAAACGTTATTTAATTGCCGGACAAGTAGATAATAATGTTAGTCTTTCTGGCTGCCTGCCTTTGTTATCATATACCTACTGTCCCAAAGAAGCACAGTTGACGCCGTATTTCTTGTTTATAGTTCTGTTATTTCAACTAGACGGAACTGTGCAATGTGTTTTTTTTATTTGATCTGTATATTCCTTTGATATGTATTCTAAACTTGTGTAATAAAAAAATTATTTAAAAAACAAAAAAACAAATGTCAAGGTTAGATGAATAAGATTTTTTTTTTTAACTCCTATACATCCTTGAAAAGTAAATGACCTTACGAGAAATAAGTTGACACCCAATGATTTTTTCCACAGATCTCAAAATTCGGTGTAGTTTCTCCTTTAATGATAATGTAGCAGAGCTATACCAGGTTATAATAGAGGATGATAAAACTGATTCTATGATGGCTGAATAAAAACAAGTTAATAGTTTTTGAGACAGGCCAAATTTTTTAAGTTGCCTTTAAGAATTTCAAACAATGTTGAGAGTTTTTAATTATAGTAAAAATATTAACGTCCCATTTCAAATCATGTTGAATTGTTGTGCCAAGAAATTTGTATCATGTAACTCTGTCTACTATGCAATCTTTAATTATCAAAGATGAAGGTGGTGGTGATTTTTTTTCTCTAAAATCAGTTACCATCTCTTTGATTTTATGAACATTTAATTCTGAATTGTTTGCTTCACACCATGTCACCAGCCTGTCCACTTCCATCTTATAGCTTAATAAGAGAGAATTTAGTAATAATACTTCCAGGTTATAGCTCATGTAATAGAGCGTTTCTTTTTATTATGTATTTTTTTTTTATTACATATTCAGGGAAACACAATTGATAGGTGACACAAGGACAAATCTAGTTTTATTAAATGCAACCCATCAAGAACAGCCTGGTTTAATTATTGCATTGTGGAATAAAAGTAATCATACTTTATATCTTGCTTACCTTAGTATTAATCACCAAGAAAGAGTTCTTCCACTTTAAGACAGAAGGACAAAAATCCAAAGTCCCACCTTTGTCAGTGTCACGGATACTGGGCTGCAGGGGTTAAACGCCTACTACCTACCTCTAACCCCCCCCCCCCATTGTTTCTCATCGGTTTTGGGCTCCTCAGAGCAACCGCAATCTACCAGAGCTTTGATTTCCCTTGTTTTCATCTGTCCACTTGATCTTGAAAGAGCTGGTCTCTGACCGACCTATTCCTCTCCGGCCTGCCGGGCTCCTAGAAATACAGGCCGGCCCCAGCACCCTCCGGAACACTTTACCTCCGGCCGCTTCGAAGGCCCCTTGCCCCCAGAGCTCCGCTCTCTTGGGGATTGGTACCCCGTGGCCCTATTCAACAGACCGCCTTTCGGCTGGCCGGCCCCATGGAACCGCCGGCCTCATCAGCTCGGATCCTCGGGCCCTTCATCCCAGGTCGCTCCAGCAGTCCTTTGTCCCAGAGCTCCGCTCTCTGGGGAATTACTACCTCTGTGGAAGGACCAGAGGTGGGGTGATTTACAGGGGAGAGCTCTCTCAGGAACCGGGGGTTTCGAACCCCTTATCATTACCCCCTCTTACAATGGCCTGTCCAGTGTACATTGAATAAGCCATAACTGCGACCCCTAGCCATGGATCAAGGAGCTTTTTGGACCGAAGTAGCTGGGGGCTGGGGGATTTCCAACGACACCCTGGAAGGGCCGCCGCTCCCCCAGGATCACCCTGAATACCCCATTCTTCTACCGTTGGACACTGGGTAACAATGGATACAATGGAGGCGCCAGCCTGTCTGGAGGGGCGGGAATGGCGGGAGATGTAAAGGGCAGATAAGGCTTGTTATTAAGATCAGTTTTTATATAAATGTTGTGTGTTTTTACCAATAAAGCGTACTCTGTGTTTTCACCTAAATACTAGTCTGTTTAGTTATTTGGGTGGGCTCTGCTAGAAACGCTTCCTCCGTTGTTGTTTGCTAATTGTTATTACAAGAATTGGTGGTTTGGTGCTGTGGCACAGATGTAACTTGGCTTTATGACTCAATGCATACACAATAACATTTGGTGGGGCTATTTAGGAGACTCCTAGCAGTTCAAAGAAAACACAAATCACAATTCTTCTTGAAAACAAATAACTGTTTTGAGTTCAAGCTACACAGAATTAACCCCTTCTTAGCTAAATCCTGAGGTTTTCGTGACACCTCCCCCAATAAGAGACGCAAAAGGTGGCTACAAGCCACTCCCGATGCGTATCAAAGGGGACTTCCCCTTGCGGTGATAACGCCATTGCCAGACAAATTGCACATAGCAGTTTTGGTAGCAGGATGCCCGCCTTTTAAAATTGACACACTAGTTGCTCTACCCAACTGATTGAATATATTGCAGGGCCCCTCCCATGCAGCCTGTAGCTGGTTCTGCCTTATGGGTGTTAGTACCAGAACATTTTGCCCCATTTCATATACTCCCTCTCTGGCAGTAAACTCCTGCAACTGTTTTTGTGCGAATATGGCATCTCTGGGTTTTGCAGGTACCTTCCACAATAAGGCTTGCATCTTATCCATGTATAACACATAATCCCCTGTTACAGAGGTGCCTGTGAAACCTAGGGTCTTGCTACCTATGGTGTGCTCTCTAAACATATTGTGTGCTGTCAGTTGCTGCTTAACTACCATAGGCTCTTGCCCTCCCACTGGAGTAGAATTCCTGTACTCCTGCACTCTGTTATGGTTGGTAGGGGGTTGACTAACTCCCCCCCTCCTCTTCACTGTGGGTCCCAGCTGCTGAGCCTGCACGCCTACCAATGTATTTGCTAACTGGCACTGTGGGGCTGTGTAAATACACTTCTCTGTAACCCCCCGTGCCTGCAGTCTGTGTCAGTCTCTGTCCCCTAGCCTGTGCAGTCTGTTTATAGGTCACAGCTGAGGATACTGGGGTCTCTGTCACCCACAATCTTTCAGACTCACTCTGGGGGTCCCTCAAAGAGTATCCTGTACCCTCCTCCCCCACACACTCTGAAATATGTGGCTTTGCTGCTTCTGTCATAGAGTGGGCTAGCTTGCCCCCCTGCTCTCTCTCACAGTCAGTCTGCCACTTTGCATCCTCACACAGAATCTGGGATCCTTTTGACCCTGGTGCAGACAAGCACACATCTTCCTTCTGCCATTTATCCCAACTATTGTGTCTTTTCACAGGGCACGGAATTGTCCCTGCCACAGACTGGCACACATCATCCAGCGGCCTAGTCACCCAGTCATTCTCTCCCCCGTCAATCTCACCTCCTTCTATAGAATCCACTGATTCAATCACAGACAGACACTCATCTGCCTCCTTTCACAGACAGTTTCTCCCTGTACAGGTAAACTCGGTTCAGGCACAGACAGACCCACACAGTCTATCTGCCTTTCTCCCCCATCAGTTTCTCCTCTTACAGGGTCACCTCTCAGCACAGACACCCCCAGTTCAGGCACAGCACTTCGCACACATGCACGCTGTCCTCACTCCTGGTCATAATGTCTCTGAGCATTTTTACACACAGCCCTTTCCACATAAGGGTCTGCAACTAATGTCACTAGGTCACATGTAGCATTGTCAGGCACATAAAGAGATAACAATCTACCCAAATCAGTACCCAGTAAAACATCATTAGGAATATTTTCAGATACCCCCACATTTCTTAAACCTCTCCCCACTCCCCAATCAAGATATACACGTGCCATAGGTACTGCAAGTTTCATTCCCCCAATCCCTTTAACTGCTAGAGTCTTTCCAGGGATAATGTTCTCAGAGTTCACTAGCTTTGGACGCACCATAGTCACTTCTGCACCCATGTCCCTCAGCCCCAAGGTTACCTTGTCTCCAACAGTCACAGGTTGCAAGTTCTCATGGTTGTTTTCCTCTGGACAGGTAACAAACAAAACAGATGCTGGTACTTCTGAGAGATTACCCCCTTCAGCTGATGGCTCCAAGTTAATCCTCTCTGGGCAAGTGGAGCTGATGTGGCCCACTTTGTTGCAAGCAAAACATCTGCGTGTATCCCCCTGCCCAGATGCAGCACTCGCCCCTCCTTTCCCAGAGGGAGCAGACACACTAGCTAAAGGCACAGCAGGTTTTGTGAAGGGGGGTCGTGCAGTAGCTCCCTTAGAAAAGGATTTCCTCCCATTCTCTGGTGACCTGTTGGCTGTGTAAAAATCAGCCAGCTCGCCAGCTTCCAATGCTGTTATGGGCTTCCAATCCAAAACCCATTCTTGAACTCTGGCTGGGCACAGCTGCATAAATTGCTCCTTCACAATCAAATCTTCCAGCTCCTCCATAGTGGCAACTTTTAATCCTCTGACCCACTGTTTAAAGGCTGTCATCAAGTTCCCAAATGCTGCAGTATAGCTCTCTGACAAACCTTTCTGCAGAGAAAGGAATTTCTTTCTGTACACCTCAGGAGTAAGATTATATCTCCTCTGCAGTGCAGCTTTAATGGAATCATAGTCCTGATCAAACTCTGGGGGTAGTTCAGCAAACGCCTCCAGTGCAGGACCTTTCAGGCCAGGGGTAAGGTACTTGGCCCACTGCTCCCTTGGCAACTGGAACTGTCTGCAAACTTTCTCAAAGCTATGCAGGAATACATCCACATCTCCATCTTTCTCCATGGTGGGAAAATTCTCTGCACGCACTCTGGGAGCAGGTGGGTCTCTAGGTTCACTAACAACAGGTGAGACCATCCCTCTCTCCAACCGTGCAAGCTGTAGTTGATACTCTCTCTCCGCCTGTCGTTCAGCAGCCTGTCTTTCAGCTGCTAGAGCCTCTCTCTCAGCTTCCAGAGACGCCTGTCATTCAGCAGCCTGTATCTCAGCTGCCAGAGCCTCTCTCTCAGCTGCCAGAGACACCTGTCTCTCAGCCACAGAAGCCTGTCGTTCAGCAGCCTGTATTTCATAAAACTTTGTAATCAGTTCCATGCGCAAACTTGCATCCACTGAGCCCATATGTTTAAGAACAGTTTGCAAATAACAGTCCAAGGGATCCCCAGATCCTGATGAATCGCTGCCCCCAGCTGCAGACATCTCTCCTGAGACTTCAACTGGTGTGATTTGGCTGTTATCATATTCAACAAGAGCTTGTATTAGTATATCTTTGTTCTTTGAACGTGTTGGAATTTCCCGCTCCTGGCATAGGAGCATTAGTGCCTCTTTAGATCGCTGCTCGTATGATTGCATAGCGAAAAGAAAATAGAAAAGAAAAATAGAAAATAGGGAAGGGGACTGTTTGCAATGTGTGACTATATAATGCACTGAGTTTTAGCCTTTGGAAATTGTAAGAAACAATTTCTTTTAGTACCGGTATTTTCACACTAGCAAATCCACACGCACTAAAATCTAATAAAAAAATTATCTACACCGCTGCCCACCAATTTGTGACGAACCAAGGTTATTCAACCCTGCGCCAGTCACTTATTTGGCACAGAAAGGGTTTTCAGCCCCCCTTTTACTGTCACCAATAGGTCACAATCTAGCCACACCAGGCAAGCTTGTGATTCAGTTTAGTGGGTGCAAGGGTTAACCACACTCCCTATGCCACCCACAATAAACTATCAACCCTATAGCTCCGATACTGCCACGACTTAAAATTCATTAAAGGGAAAATCCTAAGAAAAAACCCAGACTTTACATATTAACTCTAGAAATACAATTTAGCAGAAAATAACCTAAATTATACAGTTCTAATATTCCAGTCTCTTTCAGTAACGTGGTTCAATTATTAGACAAAGGCCAAACTTAATAAAGGAATTATTTATTATGCCAAAAATATTATGCACAATGCATTATTAATAAAAAGTTGTTACAAATAAAATTACACACGCAAACAGTTTTTTCAAAATAAAAAGAAGAAAATTAGAAACCTTACACTGTACTAGTCTTTGGAATCTGTTACCAGAGAGATGGCATGAAGCAATTGGGTCCTTACTCTGTGTTGTCACAGCCTCCCTTGTAAGAATGACCATCTTATTGTTAAAACATAAAATTCTTATACCATTTTCCACAGATCAAGTTGCCTGACCACACCCTCCTGGGCGGGCTAAGAAAACCCCCCTGTCTTTATGACCTTCAATAGACTAATTTCTTGCCTGAAATTATACAATCCATTATAAGTTCTAGGTAACTCAATTTCTATATTTACATATCTAGAACCTTTTACTTTTATTGGGAGAATCGGTTTGATATCAAATATGCCATAGGTTGTCATATTTACCTTCCTTTAAGGTTATAACAGTTTTAACACACATATGTACATAATATACCAATGTCCTTTCAGTGACCAATGAAGGGCCTGTGTTGCATCATGCATTCTATTGACAGCCTAAGCCATAAACTTTATCCTCTGTATCTCTGGGACTAAGAGCTTGAGTGGCTTTATGACTCAATGCATACACAATAACATTTGGTGGGGCAGTTTACAACGTATTTTATTTTTATTCTGTCAATCAAAGCATATACAGGAAAATACAATATTACTAGTGAATAAGCACAAACCCATTGATTTATGACCTATCAATCAAAACTTGCACATTAGTATTCTGTCTGTTGCCATCAGTGCAGCAGTGCTCTTGTACAGCATTATCCCACGTAATATCTGTAACCAGATTATGGATTTTTCATGCAGAAACAAATTTACAATATTCCTATAAAGTGATTTACAATGTGAGTAGTACTTTGTTAGCCATAGCTGATTAGAAGAAAATACGTTTGTGCTAAGAAATACAGAAATAAAATTGTGTGTTCAGTTTTATTTTTAAAATCCAATTGTGCTATTACCAAATGTGCTTCTTTTTCTTGGTTTCCTTTTGTAAAACGTATCAGCTTCCATGTTTGCAGACCTAGATATGATCTTGTATAACATAAACATTTCTGCAAACAGTGCTGCCGTATAGTGCTTAAAGGGACTTCTGTTATTAAATATTCTTCATTCTCTTGGTATCAGAAATGTGCACGTGTCTGGAGCACTAAATGGCAGCAGTTTTGCTAGAATGTTATACATTTGCAAGATCACAATATGGCAGCACTATTCCTTCAACCTAGGTCTCTCTTCAGTGAATAATAACATGGAAACGAAGCAAATATGTGAATAGAAATAAGCTGGAAACATTTTAAAAATTGTATGCTCTGGCTGAATCCCCTCCTTAAAAGGTTTGCGTTTTCAGTTTCATATCCCTTTAATAGTTTATGTAGGTCTACGCCCTATCTGATTCATGAACGTTTATACTAAAGCCAAGATAAAAAATATAAAGACGGTGAACATTTTACAGACAAATTACTTTAGTGCTCTGCAGCCGTATGGTGACATCCAAAACCTGCGTCTCTCTGCAGCATATGCCCGATGGTTACTTTATTAAGGGCAATGGAAGGTACAGGAAACACCTCTGTTCACAGATGTGAGCCAAAACAAATCCACTGGCACCCACACTTAGAATACTCCTCAAATGAAAGTTCATCCTAGACACATTGCTTCGAGCCACATTGTGTCGCCCTATGTGGAGTGTATTTTTATAATTGCCTGGTTTTAATTTGATTATTCAATAAAACTTTGGAAATATTTTTTTATGAGCACTCGTGTCTATGATGAACTTTCATCCGAGAAGTATTCTGAGAGCGGATGCCAGTGAATTCGTTTTTGAAATTTTAAAGGCCGCTGCAATTCCACCTCAATGTTGACTGGCAGTCTTGAAAGTTTGCTCTGTAATTGTATCAAGATGGCAAAATACAGATTGTTAAAAAAAACAACATCCTGTTTGGTGCATGTTAGAAAACATGTGCTTATTGTGTCCATTTTTAAGTTCCTTGCCCATTGCTCTCGGCCCAATAAAATTTATATCTAATATATTTAATTTAGGATTCAATATTATTTTATATTATCTACCAGTTTCTTTTAATATTTCTGCAGACACAGTACCATTGCACAGACCTCTGCTTGTAGCATCCTAAAGGGATTAGTCTGTTTTTTTATGCATTAGAAATGTGCTGCATTAAAACAGTTTCGGATACAAAATAGATATTAGAAAAATATATATTGTTTTGCCGACACACTAATTGAAAACACCCATGAACATTGTTTATATTTTTTTTACTCTGGCCAATTAGGTACATCTTTAAATGAGTGTCTGCACATATCAACCAATAGCTGTGCTGCATGTGTACGTGTCAGTTTTCTGCATTCCTTGCAGTGCGCTCCAGTCTCTCTGGGGTATTGGAAATACTACAATTTTCAGAGTTAAATTAGAGAAAAAGCAGGCAAATTAACTCATATTATTAAATAACCATTTTATGGGGAATGTTACCACCTTTATGTTGTAGTTATGCTTCATATTTTCCCCATGTCCTCTTTTCTAGGGATTCAAGGAATCATAGATGCTTATCGCTTATGTCTTCCTCAAGTGAGACTATATGGACCCACCAATTTTTCTCCAATCATTAATCACGTTGCTGGGTTTGCTGCTGCAGCTACACAACAACAGACAGCATCTGTAAGTTCATTTTAGGCTGTGTAAAAAAATATGTACTGCTTTGCTTTAATGTGCCATTATTTCAGCTAGTGACTCATAGAACAAATACAAAGTAAAAAATATAGGGCAAAGCACTGCTAACCCATCATAAGTATAATTAGTATTTCTTTCTTAGCGTCAAACTACTTTGTGACATATTGGTATTAAAGTGATGGCTCAAAGCTTAAAGGGACCTGATATGCAAATGTTAAAGCACCTGAAAATGATGCAGCACAGCTGTAAAAAGCTGACTAGAAAATATCACCTTAACTTAATTATTTTAAAAAAGGAAGATATTCCCCTCGCAAAATCCTAAGTATTCACACGCCATTGTAAAGAGATAATAGTTCCAGGACTTGTAAGGGAGTGTGCATCTTGCATGTGCAGGCACAGTCATGTCATTTCCCTATTCAGCTTACTATGAAATCTCACAAGATTTCAGTGAAATATTATAGCATAGCATGACCTCAGCACTGCTGATTGGCTATTGCTTTTTTTTTTTTTTAAAACTTGCAGCTGGATTGTAGCTGAAGTGTAATTGTTACCAGAGCTCTTACTCTTGTGAGCTGAAGACATTTTGAGGTCAAATATCTTCCTTTTTTGCAGAGATGTTCAGGTGATATTTTCGTGTCAGCTTTTTACAGTTATACTGCATCACTTTCCAATAATTTCGCATATGGGTATTATATCCCTTTAAGATGTTTTTGAAATTTTTTAAGGACTTGCTCTCATTATGAATAAAAAATAAACTCAAAGCATTTGGTTTGAGTGAGAGTACCAAAAGGAACCACTAGATGGAGTCAGACACAATACTTGATCTTATGTTCTGTTGTCTCAAATAAAAATAATTGGTATGTGCTACAAGCATAATAAAAAACATTGAGAATAAAATGTAACATGATTGGTTATTAAGGCTGATGGGTTTTAAAGTCTATGTGGCGGATTTGTCAAATGTCGGGCGGACATGATTCGCTATAGTGAATCATGTCCGCCCGACATCGCTAAATACAGACAGCATACGCTGTCGGCATTTATCATTGCACAAGCATTTCTGGTGAAATGCTTGTGCAATGCCGCCCCCTGCACATTCGCGGCCAATCGTCCGCTAGCAGGGGGTGTCAATCATCCCGATCGTATCTGATCTGGATGATTGCAGTCTGCCACCTCAAGGTTGGCGGACGAATTAAGGAGCAGCGGTCTTAAGACCTCTGCTTCTTAACTTAAATTTCCGGCTAGCCAGAAGGCTCGCACAGAAAAAGCATTGGCCCCTATTTATCAGCGATATACAGCTTTTCAAAAAAGAGTTTAAATGTTTTTTCTCCAACATAGGTGTGTCCGGTCCACGGCGTCATCCTTACTTGTGGGATATTCTCTTCCCCAACAGGAAATGGCAAAGAGCCCAGCAAAGCTGGTCACATGATCCCTCCTAGGCTCCGCCTTCCCCAGTCATTCTCTTTGCCGTTGTACAGGCAACATCTCCACGGAGATGGCTTAGAGTTTTTTAGTGTTTAACTGTAGTTTTTATTATTCAATCAAGAGTTTGTTATTTTAAAATAGTGCTGGTATGTACTATTTACTCTGAAACAGAAAAGAGATGAAGATTTCTGTTTGTAAGAGGAAAATGATTTTAGCAACCGTTACTAAAATCGATGGCTGTTCCACACAGGACTGTTGAGAGGAATTAACTTCAGTTGGGGGAACAGTGAGCAGACTTTTGCTGCTTGAGGTATGACACATTCTAACAAGACGATGTAATGCTGGAAGCTGTCATTTTCCCTATGGGATCCGGTAAGCCATTTTATTACAGACAGTAAATAAGGGCTTCACAAGGGCTTTTTAAGACTGTAGACATTTTCTGGGCTAAATCGATTTATATATAAACATATTTTATACTCCATAGCCTTGAGGAATTATTTTAATCTTGGGAATTTTGTAAAATAACCGGCAGGCACTGTATTGGACACCTTATTCTCTAGGGGCTTTCCCTAATCATAGGCAGAGTCTCATTTTCGCGCCTGTATTGCGCACTTGTTTTTGAGAAGCATGACATGCAGATGCATGTGTGAGGAGCTCTGATACATAGAAAAGACTTTCTGAAGGCGTCATTTGGTATCGTATTCCCCTTTGGGCTTGGTTGGGTCTCAGCAAAGCAGATACCAGGGACTGTAAAGGGGTTAAATATAAAAACGGCTCCGGTTCCGTTATTTTAAGGGTTAAAGCTTCCAAATTTGGTGTGCAATACTTTTAAGGCTTTAAGACACTGTGGTGAAATTTTGGTGAATTTTGAACAATTCCTTCATACTTTTTCGCAATTGCAGTAATAAAGTGTGTTCAGTTTAAAATTTAAAGTGACAGTAACGGTTTTATTTTAAAACGTTTTTTGTACTTTGTTATCAAGTTTATGCCTGTTTAACATGTCTGAACTGCCAGATAGACTGTGTTCTGAATGTGGGGAAGCCAAGGTCCCTTCTCATTTAAATAGATGTGATTTATGTGACACAAAATTTAGAGAAAATGATGCCCAAGATGATTCCTCAAGTGAGGGGAGTAAGCATGGTACTGCATCATCCCCTCCTTCGTCTACACCAGTCTTGCCCACACAGGAGGCCCCTAGTACATCTAGTGCGCCAATACTCCTTACTATGCAACAATTAACGGCTGTAATGGATAATTCTATCAAAAACATTTTAGCCAAAATGCCCACTTATCAGCGAAAGCGCGACTGCTCTGTTTTAGAAAATACTGAAGAGCATGAGGACGCTGATGATATTGTTTCTGAAGGGCCCCTACACCAGTCTGAGGGGGCCAGGGAGGTTTTGTCTGAGGGAGAAATTTCTCAACAAGCTGAACCTGATGTGATTACATTTAAATTTAAGTTGGAACATCTCCGCGCTCTGCTTAAGGAGGTGTTATCCACTCTGGATGATTGTGAGAATTTGGTCATCCCAGAGAAACTATGTAAAATGGACAAGTTCCTAGAGGTCCCGGGGCCCCCCGAAGCTTTTCCTATACCCAAGCGGGTGGCGGACATTGTAAATAAAGAATGGGAAAGGCCCGGTATACCTTTCGTCCCTCCCCCCATATTTAAAAAATTGTTTCCTATGGTCGACCCCAGAAAGGACTTATGGCAGACAGTCCCCAAGGTCGAGGGGGCGGTTTCTACTCTAAACAAACGCACCACTATACCCATAGAAGATAGTTGTGCTTTCAAAGATCCTATGGATAAAAAATTAGAAGGTTTGCTTAAAAAGATGTTTGTTCAGCAAGGTTACCTTCTACAACCAATTTCATGCATTGTCCCTGTCACTACAGCCGCGTGTTTCTGGTTCGATGAGCTAGAAAAGGCGATCACTAGTAATTCTCCTTCTTATGAGGAGATTATGGACAGAATCCGTGCTCTCAAATTGGCTAATTCTTTCACCCTAGACGCCACTTTGCAATTGGCTAGGTTAGCGGCGAAAAATTCTGGGTTTGCTATTGTGGCGCGCAGAGCGCTTTGGTTAAAATCTTGGTCAGCGGATGCGTCTTCCAAGAACAAATTGCTTAACATTCCTTTCAAGGGGAAAACGCTGTTTGGCCCTGACTTGAAAGAGATTATCTCTGATATCACTGGGGGCAAGGGCCACGCCCTTCCTCAGGATAGGTCTTTCAAGGCCAAAAATAAACCTAATTTTCGTCCCTTTCGTAGAAACGGACCAGCCCCAAGTGCTACGTCCTCTAAGCAAGAGGGTAATACTTCTCAAGCCAAGCCAGCCTGGAGACCAATGCAAGGCTGGAACAAGGGAAAGCAGGCCAAGAAACCTGCCACTGCTACCAAGACAGCATGAGATGTTGGCCCCCGATCCGGGACCGGATCTGGTGGGGGGCAGACTCTCTCTCTTCGCTCAGGCTTGGGCAAGAGATGTTCTGGATCCTTGGGCGCTAGAAATAGTCTCCCAAGGTTATCTTCTGGAATTCAAAGGGCTTCCCCCAAGGGGGAGGTTCCACAGGTCTCAATTGTCTTCAGACCACATAAAAAAACAGGCATTCTTACATTGTGTAGAAGACCTGTTAAAAATGGGAGTGATTCATCCTGTTCCATTAGGAGAACAAGGGATGGGGTTCTACTCCAATCTGTTCGTAGTTCCCAAAAAAGAGGGAACGTTCAGACCAATCTTAGATCTCAAGATCCTAAACAAGTTTCTCAAGGTTCCATCGTTCAAAATGGAAACCATTCGAACAATTCTTCCTTCCATCCAGGAAGGTCAATTCATGACCACGGTGGATTTAAAGGATGCGTATCTACATATTCCTATCCACAAGGAACATCATCGGTTCCTAAGGTTCGCATTCCTGGACAAGCATTACCAGATCGTGGCACTTCCGTTCGGATTAGCCACTGCTCCAAGGATTTTCACAAAGGTACTAGGGTCCCTTCTAGCGGTGCTAAGACCAAGGGGCATTGCAGTAGTACCTTACTTGGACGACATTCTGATTCAAGCGTCGTCCCTTCCTCTAGCAAAGGCTCACACGGACATTGTCCTGGCCTTTCTCAGATCTCACGGATGGAAAGTGAACGTAGAAAAGAGTTCTCTATCTCCGTCAACGAGGGTTCCCTTCTTGGGAACAATAATAGACTCCTTAGAAATGAGGATTTTTCTGACAGAGGCCAGAAAAACAAAACTTCTAAACTCTTGTCAAATACTTCATTCCGTTCCTCTTCCTTCCATAGCGCAGTGCATGGAAGTAATAGGTTTGATGGTAGCGGCAATGGACATAGTTCCTTTTGTGCGCATTCATCTAAGACCATTACAACTGTGCATGCTCAGTCAGTGGAATGGGGACTATACAGACTTGTCTCCGACGATACAAGTAAATCAGAGGACCAGAGATTCACTCCGTTGGTGGCTGTCCCTGGACAACCTGTCACAGGGGATGAGCTTCCGCAGACCAGAGTGGGTCATTGTCACGACCGACGCCAGTCTGATGGGCTGGGGCGCGGTCTGGGGACCCCTGAAAGCTCAGGGTCTTTGGTCTCGGGAAGAATCTCTTCTACCGATAAATATTCTGGAACTGAGGGCGATACTCAATGCTCTCAAGGCTTGGCCTCAGCTAGCAAAGGCCAAGTTCATACGGTTTCAATCAGACAACATGACGACTGTTGCGTACATCAACCATCAGGGGGGAACAAGGAGTTCCCTGGCGATGGAAGAAGTGACCAAAATCATTCAATGGGCGGAGACTCACTCCTGCCACTTGTCTGCAATCCACATCCCAGGAGTGGAAAATTGGGAAGCGGATTTTCTGAGTCGTCAGACATTACATCCGGGGGAGTGGGAACTCCATCCGGAAATCTTTGCCCACATTACTCAACTGTGGGGCATTCCAGACATGGATCTGATGGCCTCTCGTCAGAACTTCAAGGTTCCTTGCTACGGGTCCAGATCCAGGGATCCCAAGGCGACTCTAGTAGATGCACTAGTAGCACCTTGGACCTTCAAACTAGCTTATGTATTCCCGCCGTTTCCTCTCATCCCCAGGCTGGTAGCCAGGATCAATCAGGAGAGGGCATCGGTGATCTTGATAGCTCCTGCGTGGCCACGCAGGACTTGGTATGCAGACATGGTGAATATGTCATCGGCTCCACCATGGAAGCTACCTTTGAGACGAGACCTTCTTGTTCAGGGTCCGTTCGAACATCCGAATCTGGTTTCACTCCAACTGACTGCTTGGAGATTGAACGCTTGATCTTATCAAAGAGAGGGTTCTCAGATTCTGTTATTGATACTCTTGTTCAGGCCAGAAAGCCTGTAACTAGAAAAATTTACCACAAAATATGGAAAAAATATATCTGTTGGTGTGAATCTAAAGGATTCCCTTGGGACAAGGTAAAAATTCCTAAGATTCTATCCTTTCTTCAAGAAGGATTGGAGAAAGGATTATCTGCAAGTTCCTTGAAGGGACAGATTTCTGCCTTGTCTGTGTTACTTCACAAAAAGCTGGCAGCTGTGCCAGATGTTCAAGCCTTTGTTCAGGCTCTGGTTAGAATCAAGCCTGTTTACAAACCTTTGACTCCTCCTTGGAGTCTCAATTTAGTTCTTTCAGTTCTTCAGGGGGTTCCGTTTGAACCCTTACATTCCGTTGATATTAAGTTATTATCTTGGAAAGTTTTGTTTTTGGTTGCAATTTCTTCTGCTAGAAGAGTTTCAGAATTATCTGCTCTGCAGTGTTCTCCTCCTTATCTGGTGTTCCATGCAGATAAGGTGGTTTTACGTACTAAACCTGGTTTTCTTCCGAAAGTTGTTTCTAACAAAAACATTAACCAGGAGATAGTCGTGCCTTCTTTGTGTCCGAATCCAGTTTCAAAGAAGGAACGTTTGTTGCACAATTTGGATGTTGTTCGCGCTCTAAAATTCTATTTAGATGCTACAAAGGATTTTAGACAAACATCTTCCTTGTTTGTTGTTTATTCTGGTAAAAGGAGAGGTCAAAAAGCAACTTCTACCTCTCTCTCTTTTTGGATTAAAAGCATCATCAGATTGGCTTATGAGACTGCCGGACGGCAGCCTCCTGAAAGAATCACAGCTCATTCCACTAGGGCTGTGGCTTCCACATGGGCCTTCAAGAACGAGGCTTCTGTTGATCAGATATGTAAGGCAGCGACTTGGTCTTCACTGCACACTTTTACCAAATTTTACAAGTTTGATACTTTTGCTTCTTCTGAGGCTATTTTTGGGAGAAAGGTTTTGCAAGCCGTGGTGCCTTCCATTTAGGTGACTTGATTTGCTCCCTCCCTTCATCCGTGTCCTAAAGCTTTGGTATTGGTTCCCACAAGTAAGGATGACGCCGTGGACCGGACACACCTATGTTGGAGAAAACAGAATTTATGTTTACCTGATAAATTACTTTCTCCAACGGTGTGTCCGGTCCACGGCCCGCCCTGGTTTTTTAATCAGGTCTGATAATTTATTTTCTTTAACTACAGTCACCACGGTATCATATGATTTCTCCTATGCAAATATTCCTCCTTTACGTCGGTCGAATGACTGGGGAAGGCGGAGCCTAGGAGGGATCATGTGACCAGCTTTGCTGGGCTCTTTGCCATTTCCTGTTGGGGAAGAGAATATCCCACAAGTAAGGATGACGCCGTGGACCGGACACACCGTTGGAGAAAGTAATTTATCAGGTAAACATAAATTCTGTTTTTTTTTTTTCTATAGATCAGTCCAATAAACTAAATCTGAAACCTCTGTTTTTACTTGCCCCTGTTTTCTAGGTTATTACAGTACCAATAGCCTGAACTATGGCAGACGTAATATACTGAACTTAATTAAAAAACATTCTGGGACAGTTCACCTACAACATACTGTTTTAACACATTTGCAATATATTGGGAATATAGTGTGTGTTTTTTTTTAACAGCGATATTGTCATTTTTAAGCACCCCAGGTGCTGATTGCAGAGCGTACATAGGAGCTGACTGATAAGTATGATAAGTATGCTATTGTGCCCAAGCTTGGTTGACAGGCATATACGCCAATCAGCATTCTCTAAAATTGCACCTATGGTGCTGAGCTTGGCGTTAAAAAATTTCAGGCCTTGAATAAAAGCCTTCTTTATAAAAGAGGCTTTTTAACACACCAATTTACTTCTATTATCTAATTTGCTTCATTCTCTTGCTATCCTTAGGTGAAAAACACATCTAAATGTTCTCGGTAGCTGCTGATTGGTGGCTGCACATAGATACCTCTTGTGATTGGCTCACCTATCTGCATTGCTATTTTTCCAACAAAAAATATCTAAATAATGAAGTAAATTAAATAATATAAGTAAATTGGAATGTTGTTTACAATTTTATTCTCTACCTGAATTATGAAAGAAAATGTTTGGGTTTCATATCCCTTTAACTTATATGACCCTCTATCTTTCTCATCTTTGTAAAGTTTATTCAGTTTCTTTATGTTCAGTTTGTTTTCAGTGTAACTACATTTCCAAAAACTGTTTCCTTGACAGTCCTAATCAAGCAACTAATAATCATTTGTCACTGAAAACTAATATTGCTTGTTATGTGCTTTACAGCAATACTTTGTACTCATGATCATAACTGATGGAGTTATAACAGACCTGGATCAAACCAGACAAGCCATAGTGAATGCTGCAAAATTGCCTATGTCCATCATCATAGTTGGTGTAGGAGGAGCAGATTTTAGTGCTATGGAGTTTTTGGATGGTGACAATGGAGGACTCAGGTCACCCTCGGGAGAGATGGCTATAAGAGACATTGTACAGTTTGTACCTTTCAGGAACTTCGCAACGGTCAGTATTTGTTATGTTTCATGCAGTAGGATTAAACTACTTTGCACTGGTTTAGAGTTTTATGATATTAAATATGGAGCATGGTCAGCCTGTTTACCTTTCGTTCTGCACTCTCTGCATTTGTTACTGGTGGTGGGGGAGAAAACAGCTGGTTGCTAACAGCAGTCAGTGCTACAAGTTTAGTTAATACATACTCCTCTACAGCTGTCAGGCTTTGTCTTCCTCTGATATAAATAACTTTCAGAAACCTGTTACGATTCAAATCTAGTTCAAATCTATTTTATTTTTTTTAAGAAATAAAAATAATCTAGATTACGAGTGGAGCGCTATTCATCTCTCCTGCTTGTGCGTTAACTCTGCTAGACTTTGGGGTTTTTGCACACATCAGGTATTTAGAGTATTTACCAAAGACTTCAGTGGAATGTGAAAAGTGGGGGGAACAAACTAACACTCTACTCGTGCGCAATGTTCTCAAGTGTGCTAAACTGACATGAAATAATATTTCACATTCCAATCTTTATTTACCATTCCCCAGTTTTGCATAACCAACGCTGTTTTAGAAATATACTTTCTTTCATGTAATTAGCAAGAGTCCATGAGCTAGTGACGTATGGGATATACATTCCTACCAGGAGGGGCAAAGTTTCCCAAACCTTAAAATGCCTATAAATACACCCCTCACCACACCCACAATTCAGTTTTACAAACTTTGCCTCCTATGGAGGTGGTGAAGTAAGTTTGTGCTAGATCCTACGTTGATATGCGCTCCGCAGCAAGTTGGGGCCCGGTTTTCCTCTCAGCGTGCAGTGAATGTCAGAGGGATGTGAGGAGAGTATTGCCTATTTGAATTCAATGATCTCCTTCTACGGGGTCTATTTCATAGGTTCTCTGTTATCGGTCGTGGAGATTCATCTCTTACCTCCCTTTTCAGATCGACGATATACTCTTATATATATACCATTACCTCTGCTGATTTTCGTTTCAGTACTGGTTTGGCTTTCTACAAACATGTAGATGAGTGTCCTGGGGTAAGTAAGTCTTATTTTCTGTGACACTCTAAAGCTATGGTTGGGCACTTTTTTATAAAGTTCTAAATATATGTATTCAAACATTTATTTGCCTTGACTCAGGATGTTCAACATTCCTTTTTTTCAGACAGTCAGTTTCATATTTGGGATAATGCATTTGAATCAATCATTTTTTCTTACCTTAAAAAATTTGACTTTTTCCCTGTGGGCTGTTAGGCTCGCGGGGGCTGAAAATGCTTCATTTTATTGCGTCATTCTTGGCGCGGACTTTTTTGGCGCAAAAAATCTTTCTGTTTTCCGGCGTCATACGTGTCGCCGGAAGTTGCGTCATTTTTTTGACGTTCTTTTGCGCCAAAAATGTCGGCGTTCCGGATGTGGCGTCATTTTTGGCGCCAAAAGCTTTTAGGCGCCAAATAATGTGGGCGTCTTATTTGGCGCTAAAAAAATATGGGCGTCGCTTTTGTCTCCACATTATTTAAGTCTCATTATTTATTGCTTCTGGTTGCTAGAAGCTTGTTCACTGGCATTTTTTTCCCATTCCTGAAACTGTCATTTAAGGAATTTGATCAATTTTGCTTTATATGTTGTTTTTTCTATTACATATTGCAAGATGTTCCACGTTGCAACTGAGTCAGAAGATACTTCAGGAAAATCACTGCCCGGTGCTGGAGCTACCAAGCTAAGTGTATCTGCTATAATTTTTGGTATCTGTTTCTCCAGCTGTTGTTTGTATTGCATGTCATGACAAAGTTATTAATGCAGATAAAATTTCCTTTAGTACTGTTACATTACCTGTTGCTGTTCCGTCAACATCTAATTTTCAGAGTGTTCCTGATAAACATAAGAGATTTTATTTTTTAAATCCATTAAGAAGGCTATGTCTGTTATTTCTCCTTCTAGTTTACATAAAAGTCTTTTAAAACTTCTCTTTTTTCAGATGAATTTTTAAATGAACATCATCATTCTGATACTGATAATGGTTCTTCTGGTTCAGAGGTTTCTGTCTCAGAGGTTGATGCTGATAAATCTTTTTATTTGTTCAAGATGGAATTTATTCGTTCTTTATTTAAAGAAGTATTAATTGCATTAGAAATAGAGGATTCTGGTCCTCTTGATACTAAATCTAAACGTTTAAATAAGGTTTTTAAATCTCCTGTAGTTATTCCAGAAGTGTTTAATCTCCCTGATGCTATTCCTGAAGTAATTTCCAGGGAATGGAATAATTTGGGTAATTCTTTTACTCCTTCTAAACGTTTAAGCAATTATATCCTGTGCCATCTGACAGATTAGAGTTTTTTGGGACAAAATCCCTAAGGTTATGGGGCTGTCTCTACTCCTGCTAAATGTACTACTATTCCTACGGCAGATAGTACTTCATTTAAGGATCCTTTAGATAGGAAAATTGAATCCTTTCTAAGAAAAGCTTACTTATGTTCAGGTAATCTTCTTAGACCTGCTATATTTTTAGCGGATGTTGCTGCAGCTTCAACTTTTTGGTTAGAAGCTTTAGCGCAACAAGTAACAGATCATAATTTTATAGCATTATTATTATTCTATAACATGCTAATAATTTTATTGGTGATACCATCTTTTGATATCATTAGAGTTGATGTCAGGTATATGTCTCTAGCTATTTTAGCTAGAAAAGCTTTATGGATTAAACTTGGAATGCTGATATGTCTTCTAAGTCAACTTTGCTTTCCCTTTCTTTCCAGAGTAATAAATTATTATCTCAACTGTTTCTGGAAGGAAGGGAACTTTTTTACCATAGGATAAAAAATCTAAGGTAAATTTAGGTCTAATAATCATTTTCGTTCCTTTCCTCACAACAAGGAACAAAAGCCTGATCCTTCATCCTCAGGAGCGGTATCAGTTTGGAAACTATTTCCAGTTTGGAATATATCCAAGCCTTATAGAAACCTATAGCCAGCTCCTAAGTACCCATGAAGGTGCGGCCCTTATTCCAGCTCAGCTGGTATGGGGCAGATTACGTTTTCTTCAAAGAAATTTGGATCAATTCCGTTCTCAATCTCTGGTTTCAGAACATTGTTTCAGAAAGGTACAGAATTGGCTTCAAGTTAAGGCCTCCTGCTAAGAGATTTTTTTCTTTCCCGTGTCCCAGTTAATACAGCAAAGGCTCAGCATTTCTGAAATGTGTTTCAGATCTAGAGTTGGCTGGAGTAATTATGCCAGTTCCAGTTCTGGAACAGGGGCTGGGGTTTTATTTTATCTCTTCATTGTACCAAAGAAGGTCAATTCCTTCAGACCAGTTCCGGATCTATCATTATTGAATCGTTATGTAAGGATACCAACATTCAAGATGGTTACTGTAGGACTATCCTGCCTTTTGTTTAGCAAGGGCATTATATGTCTACAATAGATTTACAGGATGTGTATCTGCATATTCCGATTCTTCTAGATCACTTTTAGTGTCTGAGATTCTCTTTTTAGACAAGCATTACCAGTTTTGTGGCTCTACCGTTTGGCCTAGCCTCAGTTCCAAGAATTTTTTTCAAAGGTTCTCGGTGCCCTTCTTTCTGTAATCAGAGAACAGGGTTTTGGTATTTCCTTATTTGGACAATATCTTGGTACTTGCTCAGTCTTCTCATTTTCGAAGAATCTCATACGAATCGACTTGTGTTGTTTCTTCAAGTTCATGGTTGGAGGATCAATTTACCAATCAGTTCATTGATTCCTCAGACAAGGGTAACCTTTTTAGGTTTCTAGATAGATTCAGTGTCTATGACTCTGTCCTTGTCAGACAAGAGAAGTTTAACATTGATAGCTTGTCAAAACCTTCAGTCACAATCATTCCCTTTGGTAGCCTTATGCATGGAAATTTTAGGTCTTAGGACTGCTGCATCAGATGCGATCTCCTTTGCTCGTTTTCACATGCAACCTCTTCAGCTCTGTATGCTGAACCAATGGTGCAGGGATTACTCAAAGATATCTCAATTAATATCTTTAAACCGATTATACGACACTCTCTGACATGGTGGACAGATCACCATCGTTTAGTTCAGGGGGCTTCTTTGTTCTTCCGACCTGGACTATAATCTCAACAGATGCAAGTCTTACAGGTTGGGGAGCTGTGTGGGGGTATCTGACGGCACAAGGGGTTTAGGAATCTCAGGAGGTGAGATTTCCGATCAATATTTTGGAACTCCGTGCAATTTTCAGAGCTCTTCAGTCTTGGCCTCTTCTGAAGAGAGAGTTGTTCATTTGTTTTCAGATAGACAATGTCACAACTGTGGCATACACCAATCATCAAGGAGGGACTCACAGTCCTCTGGCTATGAAAGAAGTATCTCGAATTTTGGTTTGGGCGGAATCCAGCTCCTGTCTAATCTCTGCGGTTCATATCCCAGGTATGGACAATTGGAAAGCGGATTATCTCAGTCGCCAAACGTTGCACCTGGGCGAATGGTCTTCGCTCAGAGGTATTTCCTCAGATTGTTCAAATGTGGGAACTCCCAGAAATAGATCTGATGGCTTCTCATCTAAACAAGAAACTTCCCTGGTATCTGTCCGGATCCCGGGATCCTCGGGCGGAGGCAGTGGATGCATTATCTCTTCCTTACAAGTGTCATCCTGCCTATATCTTTCCGCCTCTAGTTCTTCTTCCAAGGGTATTCTCCAATATTCTAAAGGAATGCTCGTTTGTCCTGCTGGTAGCTCCAGCATGGCCTCACAGGTTTTGGTATGCGGATCTTGTCCGGATGGCCTCTTGCCAGCTGTGGACTCTTCCATTAAGACCAGTCTTTCTGTCTCAAGGTTCTTTTTTCCATCAGGATCTCAAAACCTTAATTTTAAGGTATGGAGTTTGAACGCTTGATTCTTGGTCAAAGAGGTTTCTCTGACTCTGTGATTGATACTATGTGACAGGCTCGTAAATCTGTATCTAGAGAGATATATTATAGAGTCTGGAAGACTTATATTTCTTCAGGATGGTTTAGATAAAGGTTTGTCCGCAAGTTCCTTGGAAGACAAATCTCTGCTCTTTCTGTTTTTTTTCACAGAAGGATTGCTAATCTTCCTGATATTCATTGTTTTGTACAACCTTTGGTTCGTATAAAACCTGTCATTAAGTCAATTTCTCCTCCTTGGAGTTTGAATTTGGTTCTGGGGGCTCTTCAAGCTCCTCCTTTTGAACCCATGCATTCTTTGGTCGTTATATTACTTTCTTGGAAAGTTTTGTTTCTTTTGGCCATCTCTTCTGCCAGAAGAGTCTCTGAATTATCTACTCTTTTTTGTGAGTCTCCTTTTCTGATTTTGCATCAGGATAAGGCGGTGCTGCGAACTTCTTTTGAATTTTTTACCTAAGGTTGTGAATTCTAACAACATTAGTAGAGAAATTGTGGTTCCTTCATTATGTCCTAATCCTATGAATTCTAAGGAGAAATCATTGCATTCTTTGGATGCTGTTAGAGCTTTGTAATATTATGTTGAAGCTACTAAGTCTTTCCGAAAGACTTCTAGTCTATTTGTCATCTTTTCCGGTTCTAGAAAGACCAGAAAGCTTCTGCCATTTCTTTGGCATCTTGGTTGAAATCTTTATTTCATCATGCCTATGTTGAGTCGGGTAACACTCCGCCTCAAAGGATTACAGCTCATTCTACTAGGTCAGTTTCTACTTCCTGGGCGTTTAGGAATGAAGCTTCGGTTGATCAGATTTGCAAAGCAGCAACTTGGTCCTCTTTGCATACTTTTACTAAATTCTACCATTTTGATGTGTTTTCTTCTTCTGAAGCAGTTTTTGGTAGAAACGTACTTCAGGCAGTGGTTTCAGTTTGAATCTTCTGCTTATGTTTTTTCATTAAAATTTTTATTCTGGGTGTGGTTTATTTTCAGCAGGAATTGGCTGTCTTTATTTTATCCCTCCCTCTCTAGTGACTCTTGCGTGGAAAGATCCACATCTTGGGTAATCATTATCCCATACGTCACTAGCTCATGGACTCTTGCTAATTACATGAAAGAAAACATAATTTATGTAAGAACTTACCTGATAAATTCATTTCTTTCATATTAGCAAGAGTCCATGAGGCCCGCCCTTTTTTGTGGTGGTTTTGATTTTTTTGTATAAAGCACAATTATTCCAATTCCTTATTTTATATGCTTTCGCACTTTTTTCTTATCACCCCACTTCTTGGCTATTCGTTAAACTGAATTGTGGGTGTGGTGAGGGGTGTATTTATAGGCATTTTAAGGTTTGGGAAACTTTGCCCCTCCTGGTAGGAATGTATATCCCATACGTCACTAGCTCATGGACTCTTGCTAATATGAAAGAAATGAATTTATCAGGTAAGTTCTTACATAAATTATGTTTTTTACCTTTGTAATTGCCTTGTATCTTAGCTTCGGCAGCCTTCCTCCTTATCTCAGATCTTTTGACAGACTTGCATTTCAGGCATTTAGTGCTGACTCTTAAATAACTCCACCTGCGTGAGCACAATGTTATTTATATGAAACACATGAACTAACTAACCTCTAGCTGTGAAAAACTGTCAAATGCATTTAGATAAGAGGCGGCTTTCAAGGGCTTAGAAATTAGCATAACTAGGTTTATCTTTTAACTACGAATACTAAGAGAACATAGCAAATTTGATGATAAAAGTAAATTAGAAAGTTGTTTAAAATTACATGCCCTTCCTGAATCATGAAAGTTTTATTTGGACTTTACTATCCCTTTAACATAGTAGAATATGTCCTATTTATCCATAAATTCAACTAGGGCTCCCATGCACTTAAATGTGTGTATGTGTGTGTGTGTGTGTGTGTGTATGTGTATATATATATATATATATATATATATATATATTTATATGTATGTATACAGTACATATGTGTTTTCCATCTAAAGGGGAGGAGAGTCCACAGCTTTATTTATTACTTGTGGGAATTAAGAACCTGTCCACCAGGAGGAGGCAAATACACCCCAACCAAAGGCTTAAATACCTTCCCCACTCCCCTCATCCCCCAGTCATTCTTTGCCTTTTGTCACAAGAGGTGGCAGAGAGGTGCCGGAAAATTGGAGGTCTCTTATGAGGGATGCTACCCGTCTCTATGGGACAGGAGTTTAAATAGCCATTCAAGCTTCTCGGTTGAGGGCCTGGGTGAACGTTAGAGTCCGGAGATGCGGAGGGAGCTTCCCATTGCGACACCATCTCGACTCATATTAACAGTTCCTACAACCATCGTCGTTGACGAGTTTCGCAGATTGCGTTCTTCTTTCAAATTCATGTCAGGAGCGCAGCTACCACCTGTCACACTTGAAGGGCCGTGTTCCTGTTCCACGGTGTAGATTCTGGTAAGATCGTTTCATTTTTTATATCAGGATAACGCAGAAGACAGGGCCACAGTGTGGCGCCTTTATCTTTATACAATCAAGGGTTAATATTCCTATAAGGGGATTATTGATCAGGGGGTATGTACATGATAAGTTAATTGTGTGATGGCTGTGTTATGTGCAAGGACGCTCTGGCATTTTTTGTGGAACTGACAGGTTCTCTTCCGGGAGTTTTTGCGCTGTCTTTTTTGGCGCATTTTTCTCCTTGGCAGGGGCGGTCCTGCATAGACATCCTTGTGACCGGGTGGGGCCTCTTCACTTCCGGTCTGATTTGCGACGGAGGAGACAAACGGTTTCTGCAGTCCGGGTCATAGGAGGTGGTGAGTGCCCCGGCCATTGGTGGTTATAAAGGTGCCTGTCTTATCTTTTTCTAAAAGTTATGGAGGATTCTGACGCGTTAGCGGGTACTCCCTCTTTAACTAAGTCTTATACCTGTGTTTATTGTAAAGTTTTGGTAGACCAGCCTGCGCAACTGTGTTCCACATGCCTTGAGAAGGCTACGACTTCCAAAAATAAGAGAATGTCTAGCACTACTGAGCCGTCCACCTCTGAGGGGTCATCTCCTTCGGGGGAGATTGCTTAGCCGCCGGTTTTTGCGGATTGGCTTGAAACGGCAGTCGCTAAGGTGATCCATGCTTTGCGGTGTTCTGCTAAGCGCAAGCGTAGAGCTTTTCATAGCGGCCCGTCCCAGGATTTGTCTCTGTCTGGCGCCCCTGAGGGGTGGTACGATGACAAGGCCCAATCCGACGCATCGGAAGGGGCCCTTACGGGGTCGGAGTCCGTGTCATCTAAACCTCCGGTAGAGGAGTCCGGTTTTAGGTTTAAAATGGAGAACTTGCGTTTCTTACTAAAGCAGGTACTGGCTACTTTAGAGGTTCCGGAACCGAAGCTTCCAGAAGAGCCCTCCATTCCTAAATTAGATAAGGTCTATGAGGACAGGGTGTTTTCCCACACTTTCCCAGTTCCTGTCAAGATGGCGAACATTATAAAGGATGGGTGGGAGCGGTTAGGCTCTTCCTTTTCCCCCTCTTCTCATGTTAAAAAGCTTTTCCCCATCCCGGAGGCCCAGCTGGAGATGTGGGGTACCATTCCCAAGATTTTTCAACCGGCGGCAGGGGTCGCCATGGTTGCGGGAGCTGCATCATATTGGTGCGATGCAGGAAAGGATTAAGGCCCTAAAGGTAGCCAATTCCTTAATTTGTGACGCTAATATGGAAATTATCCACCTGAATGCTAAAGTATGAGGTTTTTCGGTTCTAGCACGCAGGGCTCTGTGGCTAAAATCTTGGTCGGTGGACAAGACCTCTAAGATGAGGCTGCTGTCTTTGCCTTTTAAGGGCAAAATCCTGTTCGGCCCAGGTCTGGATTCTATCATATCCACGGTTACAGGCGCATTTTTCTCCTTGGCAGGGGCGGTCCTGCGTAGACATCCTTGTGACCGAGTGGGGCCTCTTCACTTCCGGTCTGATTTGCGACGGAGGAGACAAACGGTTTCTGCAGTCCGGGTCATAGGAGGTGGTGAGTGCCCCGGCCATTGGTGGTTATAAAGGTGCCTGTCTTATCTTTTTCTAAAAGTTATGGAGGATTCTGATGCGTTAGCGGGTACTCCCTCTTTAACTAAGTCTTATACCTGTGTTTATTGTAAAGTTTTGGTAGACCAGCCTGTGCAACTGTGTTCCACATGCCTTGAGAAGGCTACGACTTCCAAAAATAAGAGAATGTCTAGCACTACTGAGCCGTC
Source organism: Bombina bombina (assembly GCF_027579735.1). Classification (NCBI taxonomy): domain Eukaryota; kingdom Metazoa; phylum Chordata; class Amphibia; order Anura; family Bombinatoridae; genus Bombina; species Bombina bombina. Next base: position 968,758,032 of record NC_069503.1, read on the forward strand.
CACCTCTGAGGGGTCATCTCCTTCGGGGGAGATTGCTTAGCCGCTGGTTTTTGCGGATTGGCTTGAAACGGCAGTCGCTAAGGTGATCCATGCTTTGCAGTGTTCTGCTAAGCGCAAGCGTAGAGCTTTTCATAGCGGCCCGTCCCAGGATTTGTCTCTGTCTGGCGCCCCTGAGGGGTGGTACGATGACAAGGCCCAATCCAACGCATCGGAAGGGGCCCTGTCGGAGTCAGTGTCATCTAAACCTCCGGTAGAGGAGTCCGGTTTTAGGTTTAAAATGGAGAACTTGCGTTTCTTACTAAAGCAGGTACTAGCTACTTTAGAGGTTCCGGAACCGAAGCTTCCAGAAGAGCCCTCCATTCCTAAATTAGATAAGGTCTATGAGGACAGGGTGGTTTCCCACACTTTCCCGGTTCCTGTCAAGATGGCGAACATTATAAAGGATGAGTGGGAGCGGTTAGGCTCTTCCTTTTCCCCCTCTTCTCATGTTAAAAAGCTTTTCCCCATCCCGGAGGCCCAGCTGGAGATGTGGGGCACCATTCCCAAGATTTTTCAACCGGCGGCAGGGGTCGCCATGGTTGCGGGAGCTGCTTCATATTGGTGCGATGCAGGAAAGGATTAAGGCCCTAAAGGTAGCCAATTCCTTAATTTGTGACGCTAATATGGAAATTATCCACCTGAATGCTAAAGTATGAGGTTTTTCGGTTCTAGCACGCAGGGCTCTGTGGCTAAAATCTTGGTCGGCGGACAAGACCTCTAAGATGAGGCTGCTGTCTTTGCCTTTTAAGGGCAAAATCCTGTTCGGCCCAGGTCTGGATTCTATCATATCCACGGTTACAGGAGGCAAGGGTGCCTTCCTTCCCCAGTATAAGAAGGTGGGGTTCTAGGGGTTCTAATTTTTGTCCCTTTTGTGGGGATAAGGCGCAATGCCAACAGCCCACTGCGAAAGTGGACCAACCAAAGGGTGCCTGGAAGCCTGCCCAAGCTTGGAACAAGTCTAAGCAGAACAAGAAGCCCGCTGAGACTAAGTCCGCATGAAGGAGCGGTCCCCGACTGGTGCGGACCGAGTGGGGGCAGATTGTCTATTCTTAGACGACTGGTTGCAGGATGTTCAGGACCCCTGGGTTCTGGAGGAAGTCGCCCAGGGTTACAGGATAGAGTTCAAGTCCTCTCCGTCCATGGGAAGATTCCTTCTGTCAAACCTGTCTTCAAGGCCGGAAAAAAGAGAGGCCTTTCTGGGTTGTGTACGGGATCTCTCTGCTCTAGGGGTTATCGTACCAGTACCCCATGCAGAAAGGGGTCTAGGGTATTACTCCAATTTGATCATGATCCCAAAGAAGGAGGGCATGTTCCGCACGATTCTGGACCTCAAATGTTTAAACAAGTTCCTGTCCGTTCCATTGTTCAAAATTGAAACGGATCAGATAGATCAGATCAGATCTATTCTGCCTCTAGTTCAAGAGGAGGGGAAGCTAATGACCTCTATAGACTTGAAGGATGCCTACCTTCACGTTCCGATTCACAGGGACCATTTCAGGTTATTCAGATTTGCTTTTCTGGATCAGCATTTCCAGTTCATGGCTCTCCCCTTTGGTCTGGCGACGGCCCAGAGAGTCTTTATGAAGGTCCTGGGGGCCCTTCTAGCAGTAGCCAGATCCCAGGTGCGGTGGCGCCCTACCTGGACGACATCTTGGTTCAGGCGCCATCATTCCATCTGGCAGAGGCCCACACCAGGGTCCTGCTGCAGTTACTTCAATCTCACGGTTGGAAGGTCAACTTCGAGAAGAGTTCTCTGGTTCCCAGTACCATTGTGGAGTTCTTGGGCACGATCATAGACTCTGTGTCCATGAAGATCTTTCTCACGGACAAGCGACGCACAAAAATGGCGTCTACCTGTCTTGCCCTTCAGTCTACAGTGAAACCATTTGTAGCTCAGTGCATTGAAATGATTGGAGTCATGGTCTCCAGCATGGACATCATTCTATTCGCCAGGTTTCATCTCAGACCTCTTCAATTGTGCATGTTGAGACAGTGGAACGGCGATCTGTCACAGCCGATATACATGGATGCGCCGACTCGGATTTCCCCCTCTTGGTGGATCCGCCTGGATCACCTGTCCATGGGTACATCCTTCCTGAGACCGTCCAGGGAGATTGTGACCACGGACGCGAGTCTGATGGGATGGGGAGCTGTTTGGGCTGCCAGGAGGGCACAGGGGAAGCTCTTCTTCCAATCAAAATTCTGGAGCTTCAAGTGATCTACAATGCTTTGAGGGCGTGGCCTCGTCTGGGGGATTTGAGCTTTATCAGGTTCCAGACGGACAACATTACCTCGGTGGTTTACATCAACCACCAGGGGGGCATGAGGAGCTCCCTGGCAATGAGGGAGGTGTCTCGAATCCTGGAGTGGGTGGAGACCCACAATTGTTCGCTCTTTGCGATCCACATCGTGGGTTTGGACAACTTGGAGGCGGATTTTCTCAGCAGACAGACTTTTCATCCGGGGGAATGATCTCTTCACCCCGAAGTGTTTGCAGAGATCTGTCTCAGATGGGGACGCCGGAGAACGATCTCATGGCGTCAAGGTTGAATTGCAAGCTTCCCCGATATGGATCGAGGTCGAGGGACCCCCAGGCGGAGCTAATAGACGCATTGGTGATGCCTTGGGGGTTCGGTCTCGTATACATATTTCCTCTGTTACCAATTCTTCCTCGTGTAGTGGCTCGTATAAAGCGGGAGAGAGCGTCCTCCATTCTGATTGCTCTCTCGTGGCCGAGGAGGACGTGGTTTGCGGATTTGGTGGGATGTCATCCTCTCCGCCGTGGAGGTTACCCTGTCGCAGGGATCTGCTGGAGCAGGGTCCTTTTCAACATCAAAATCTAGATTCTCTGAGGCTGACTGCGTGGAGATTGAACTCTTAGTCTTAGCAAAAAGGGGTTTCTCTGAGAATGTGATTGACACTCTAGTTCAGGCAAGAAAGCCGATCACTTGTCGCATCTATCATAAGGTGTGGAGGACTTACTTGTCCTGGTGTGAGAGTCATGGCTACCTTTGGCACAAGGTGAGGGTAACCAGGATTTTGTCTTTTCTCCAAGAGGGTTATGAGAAGGGTCTCGCCGCTAGTTCCCTAAAAGGACACATTTCGGCTTTAACTGTTCTGTTGCATAGGAGACTCACTGATCTCCCTGACATCCAATCTTTTTTGTTCAGGCCCTGTCTCGAATCAGGCTGCTCCCCCTTGGAGCTTAAACTTGGTACTTAAAGTCTTACAGAGTGTTCCATTTGAGCCTATGCATTCTCTTGACATAAAGGATCTTTCATGGAAGGTTCTCTTTCTGTTGGCCATTGCATCGGCACACAGAGTCTCTGCAATGTGAGCCCCTTATCTGGTGTTTTATGCGCATAAGGCTGTTCTTCGCACAGGTTTGGGGTTTCTCCCCAAGGTGGTGTCTAACCGTAACATCAATCAGGAGATAGTTGTTCCTTCTTTATGTCCTAGCCCTTCTTCTCCTAAGGAGAGGCTACTTCATAATCTGGATGTGGTTCGTGCTTTGAAGTTCTATCTTCAGGCCACAAAGGATTTCAGACAATCTAAATCACTTTTTGTCATATATTCAGGGAAGCGCAGGGGTCAGAGGGCTTCTGCTACTTCTTTGTCTTTTTGGCTGAGGAGCTTGATCCGCTTGGCCTATGAGACGGCGGGACATAAGCCTCCTCAGAGGATCACGGCTCATTCAACTAGAGCGGTGGCTTCGTCTTGGGCCTTCAAAAATGAGGCTTTTATGGAGCAGATTTGCAAGGCGGCTACCTGGTCCTCCTTGCATACCTTTACTAAGTTTTACAAATTTGACGTTTTTGCTTCTTTGGAAGCTGTTTTTGGGAGAAAGGTTCTACAGTCTGTGGTGCCCTCCGATTAAGGGTCCGCCCTTTACCCTCCCGGTTTCATTCAGTGTCCTCTAAAAGCTTGGGTATATGTTCCCACAAGTAATGAATGAAGCCGTGGACTCTCCTCCCCTTTAGATGGAAAACATAAATTATGCTTACCTGATAATTTTATTTTTATTGTGGGGAGGAGAGTCCACGGCCCCCGCCCGTTTCTCCGATGGGCAGACCTAAATTTAATATATTCTTCTGGTACCATTTATACCCTGATATTTCTCCTACTGTTCCTTGTTCCCTCGGCAGAATGACTGGGGGATGAGGGGAGTGGGGGAGGTATTTAAGCCTTTGGCTGGGGTGTCTTGGCCTCCTCCTGGTGGCCAGGTTCTTAATTCCCACAAGTAATGAGTGAAGTCGTGGACTCTCCTCCACATGATGGAAATAAAATTATCAGGTAAGCATAATTTATGTTTTTATGTGTATATATGTCTGTAACTACATATATACATATATAAATACATAGGTGCACACACACACGTTTTATATACAGGTATACCCCGCTCATACAGCGGGTTAGGGACCAGAGCCCCGCTGTAAAGTGAAAACAGCCTTAAAGTGAAACTTTTCACTTGCCAGTGTGTTTAAAGACTTGAAAACATGTTTGAACTAACATATATTAGGGGTGCAATAGTGCTACGTTTAGTTTAACACTTGCACAGCACAGTTTTCAATTAGTATTCAATAAATACTGTTCCTGTAAAATAGTGATAATTACTGTAGTAAAATTTGCCAGAGTATAGCACTGAGACACAGATTGCACTGTAATGCTGTAAACAGAGTGAACTGCGCATATAATTTGTAGCAATAAGCACTCGCTGGTCTTCGGATATCTGTGTCAACCAAAATCTTTATTTTGAATTACATAGAAACATAGATATTGACGGCAGATAAGAGCCATAGGCCCAGCAAGTCTGCCCGACCTTACCTAACAGTATAAACTTATCTAGTTTGTAGGATAGCCCTATGCTTGTCCCATGCATTTTTAAAGTCCCCCACAGTGTTTGTTGCTACTACCTCTTGAGGAAGTTTATTCCATAAATCAATCACTCTTTCTGTAAAGAAGTGCTTCCTCAAATTACTCCTGAATCTACTACCCTTTAGCTTGAGCTCATGACCCCTTGTTCTTGAATTTTCCATTTTATGTAAAATACCCACAGCCTCAGTTTTACTAAACCCTTCAATGTACTTGAAAGTTGCTATCATATCACCTCTTTCCCTTCTCTCCTCTAAGCTAGACATATTTAGGTCATTGAGCCTATCCTGGTAAGTTTTATTTTTTAGACCATGTACCATTTTGGTAGCCCTCCTTTGCACAGATTCAAGTTTGTTAATATCCTTCTGAAGATATGGCCTCCAGAACGGCACACAATACTCAAGATGAGGCCTAACTAATGATCTATAAAGTGGCATAAGAACCTTACTATTTCTGCTGCAAATACCTCTACCAATACATCCAAGCATTCTGCTAGCCTTACTCGCTGCATTACTACATTGTTTACTAAGTTTTAAATCATCTGAAATAATAATTCCCAAGTCCTGTTCCTCGTCTGTAACAGTCAGTAAAGTGTCATTGAGTCTGTAATTAACATTTGGATTTTTCTTCCCTAAATGCATTATTTTACACTTTGCTGTGTTAAACTTTAGATCCCAGTCGTTTGTCCAATCCTCCAATTGTTGTATATCACTTCTCATTTTGTCTACCCCCCCTGGAACATCCACTCTGTTGCAAATTTTTGTATCATCTGCAAAGAGACATACTTTCCCCTGTAGCCCTTTGCTGATATCGCAGATAAATATGTTAAACAAAACAGGCCCCAGAACTGACCCCTGAGGAACACCACTAGTAACAGCCCCCTCTGCTGAATGAACTCCATTTACTAAGACACTTTGTTTTCTGTCCTTAAAGGGACAGTATACACTCATTTTCATATAACTGCATGTAATAGACACTACTATAAAGAATAATATGCACAGATACTGATATAAAAATCCAGTATAAAACTGTTTAAAAACTTACTTAGAAGCTGTCAGTTTGGCTCTGTTGAAAAGGTAGCTGGAAAGCCCACTGCAAGTGGCAAATAAGACACTCCCCCCCTCCCCCTTCTTTTGCATATGAAAAGACCCTTTACACAAACAGGAGCAAGCTGGAGTAGGTAGTCGAGCGTATTCACATAAAACTTTGGGGCTTGGTTAGGAGTCTGAAAATCAGAGCAATGTTATTTAAAAATAAGCAAAACTATACATTAATTTAAAAAAAAAAATATAAATAGATTATCTACAAAACATTTATGCAAAGAAAAAATGAGTGTATAATGTCCCTTTAAGCCAGCATTCCACCCAGTTTACAATTTTTGAATCTAGACCAAGGAGATATAGTTTGTGAATAAGTTTATTGTGTGGGACGGTGTCAAATGCTTTGCTGAAATCTAGATATGCTACATCAACTGCTCCTCCCTTGTCTAATACTTTTGTTACATAATCAAAGAAGTCAATTAGATTAGTCTGACATGATCTCCCTGAAGTAAAACCATGCTGATTTTGGTCCTCTAAATTGTTTGTCTTTATGTAAGTCATAATTCTTTCTTTTAAGAGGCTTTCCATTAATTTCCCTACTACTGAAGTTAAACTAACTGGCCTGTAGTTGCCAATTGATATCCGAATTACAAACATTAAACATATATACATACATGCAACCTTTTAGTCAAGTTTAACAGTTAAAACCAGAACTCTGTAGTTGAGCTATCCCGACGCTCCTTAAATTCGCTTGAGGGAACGCGTTTACTTTCAACATGTAATACTTGCACTACTTCCAATGTGCGCAAAGAGCCACAATAAACCCCTTTTTTGCTCGCAAGCAACAGTAAGCGCGCCACTCGTATGTTAGCCCCAAGTGCACAAATACGTCCCATACTATTATAATATGCAGTGACCATTTATTTATTTGTCAAAATATAGAAGCAGCACCCAATCTATATTCTACTTTATTTGTACTGAAATTAATTACAGGAATATTTTCAGCCTCTTTGTTAGTTAATCCCAATAGTTAATATAATTTACCTTTGAGATCTTCACTTTATGGCCTTGATAACATTCTTTCCGATATCTGCTCCTGATAACATGGTTTTAGTTTTAACCGATATGGGAAGCGCATTTTCAATTGATCACAATCCAAAATGCTAAAAGCCCTCTGCCGAAAATGAGTTTTCACTCAAAGTTCCAGAAAACGTGTTTTCAGTTGTTAAAGGGACAGAATACACCAATTATCGTATAACTGCATGCAATAGACACCACTATAAAGAATAATATGCACAGATACGGATCTAAAAATCAAGTATAAAACCGTTTAAAAACTTACTTAGAAGCTCCCAGATTAGCTCTATTAAAAAGGTTAGCTGGAACAACCACTGCAAGTAGGAAATAGACACCCCCCTCCCCTTTCCTTTGCATATGAATAAACTCTTTACACAAACAGGAGCAAGCTGGAGTAGGTATACATCAGTATTCTCCTAAAACTTTGGTGCTTGGTTAGGAGTTTGAAAATCAGAGCAATGTTATTTAAAAATAAGCAAAACTATAAAAAAAAACTGTATGGGCTATATAAATGGATCATCTACAAAACATTTATGCAAAGAAAAATCTTTAAGTACTTGTTCTCGAGACCAAAACTGGGAAACCAACAAAAAATGACAAATATAATGGCCGTTTCACATCTCTTAAGTTTACATTACAGTTGTTTTGAATTCTCCCCTTTGTACAGCGTTTGAGGAAATCATTATTTACATTTCTGAGATTAACCTATTGTAATCTAAATCATTCCTCATAACTGGTTAACGATATGAATGTCATTTTGAGATTCTGCCAAATCTAGTATGGTTTCTGGGTAATGAACGCACCGTGCCCACTGACAATAGGATATCGCTGGTGAGATAGCAGTAAATACTGTGATGTTTTTCAACTATCAAACAAAATGGTGTGTAAGTCATTACACTCAGATTAGCGAAATAAAAGCTTTGGTTGAAAGAAGTGACCTTATTTAAAACATTTGTCCAATTTGCACATCATTTTCAGTTGAAAGTCTAGGTAGATACTTTCTATTTTGATTACCTTGAAAGGTTGCCGGTTTACTTTAATATTATTTGTTACTGGCAATCACTTATGTTTAAAGTGAAATGAAAGTGAGATGAGCATAAGAGACTCTGCTGAGCTTTTCTATATCTAATATCATCCTCTTCCTGTGTGTTGTCATATGTGCCAGCCCTTCACACTGTCATCTGAAAGATCTCATGCAGACAATTTATAAACCTAATGCGTTACTTCCACATCCTTTTAAAGAGTCTCACAAATGTATATATTAATCTCAGTGGGATATGATATTGGGGACAGCATGAAGCAGTGTTAGTTTTAAACTATGAATTCACAAAGTCTTTTGTAAAACACAAGTTGACAAATTTTTGTTAAAACCCATGAGCCAATCAGGGTACCCATAAACCTGTCATGCAATTTTTTTTTTTTCAAGAGCCATGGTATGATTTTATATGTAGATGCATAGAGAAGAATCCATAACATGTAGGAACAGTAACGCTCTAGCTCCTGGGTTGTGTCAGTAATAAAGTTATATCACTGACAATTCTCCTCCCATGTATATTAACACTGTTCCACCCCTGTGCTTATTATACAACTCATTTTACAACTTGTTACACGAGTTACATATTTCTCACTTGACAAATGTCTGATTGAATGGAGCAGTGTTGGCAACACCAACCAGGGGAACGGCCATTTAATGCAAGGCTCTCCATTCTGAGCTCAGTTTCTTTGTCTCGTTTCTCACTAGTGCTTCTTTATGTAACTGAAGTTCATCCAGTAATGTGCTGTCTTTCCCCCTCTGTCTTCAGGCTCCAAAAGAAGCCCTGTCTCAGAGTGTGTTGGCAGAGGTCCCCCAACAGGTTGTCTCTTACTTCAGCACGTACAAACTGAAGCCTCCTAAGGACCCCGCTGGGAAGTAATGAAGTGTTGAAGAGTCGCACTATAACTTGTTATTATATATGTTTAACTTTCTGCATATAACATTTGCCTTCTGTAATATAACTTACTATTAGTTGTATGCAAATTTATTTTAGGGCAGATAAGTTAAAGCATTTGATGTTTGTACTAATTATATGTATTGCAATATAATGTTTTATATGAGAACCTAAATGAATGTTATGATAAACCATATTAAACAACCCAGGTAGAATATTAATGTTACATTTGGTAATTATAAATATTATTATAATCTTCTTATTTCATCTCGTTGGGCTTATTTTTATTTTTATTATTATGATTATTATTATTATCCCATGAAGTGAGCTTAAAAGATTCAGTTTACAAGTTACATGGCTTTTGCCTTTTAAACCACTTGCACTTGGTGCTATTACTTCCAGCATGCACTCTTATTGTTGCAAGTCCATATACAGTTACACATATAGCCTTGGACTAATAAGACATTGCCGCTTTTAATTTCCTGAATGGTAAACTATAGTGAGATATATATATATATATATATATATAAAATAACACACATATATCTTTTTATATTGCACCAGTAAAGCTACTATTCGGCTTAATATAAAATATATAAGAAAAGGGCACATTTCTTACATGTCCTGGAAAAAAGCTTTGAATATATATATATATATATACTGTGAGCAATGATATTTTTGTCACTGTACAGCTTTATGACTGAATTTTAAACTGGCCGATTTAAATCATATAAAAGAACACTACAAATTAGAAGCATTGTTTTTAAGCTATCTTATTATAGACCCAAATATCTGATGTCCTCAGATGATTTATTATGAGGCTCAGCCAAATAATTAAATTGTTAATATACATATTTAGATGAACATAGATAATAGTGCCAACATTGTTTCAACAACTTATATATAGTGTACGTAAGCTATTATAATTGCAGTGTCAAATGTAGCTCTTTAAATAGAGATAAAAGTCAAAATGAAGCTGTCATGTCTTAGATAGAGAATGCAATATTAACCCCTTAGTGACCAGACCATTTTTCAATTTTCTTTCTGTTAGAGACAAAGGCTATTTTTACATTTCTGCTGGGTTTGTGTTTAGCTGTAACTTTCCTCTTACTCATTTACTGTACCCATACATATTATATACAGTTTTTCGTGCCATTAAATGGACTTTCTAAAGATACCATTATTTTCATCATATCTTTATAGTTTACTATAACATTTTTTTATAAAATATGATAAAAATGTTTTGAAAAAAACACACTTTTTCTATCTTTGACCCCCAAAATCTGTTACACATCTACAACCACCAAAAAACACCCATGCTAAATAGTTTCTAAATTTTGTCCTGAGTTTAGAAATACCCAATGTTTACACGTTCTTTTCTTTTTTTGCAAGTTATAGGGCAATAAGTACAAGTAGCACTTTGCTATTTCCAAACCATTTTTTTTTCTTCAAAATTTGCATGTTACATTTTAACATTGATATATGTCAGGAATCCCTGAGTAACCCTCTACATGTATATCATTTTTTAGTAGACATCCCAAAGTATTGATCTAGGCCCATTTTGGTATATTTCATGCCACCATTTTACCGCCAAATGCGATCAAATAAAAAAAAATCGTTCACTTTTTCACAAACTTTAGGTATCTCACTGAAATTATTTTCAAACAGCTTGTGCAATTATGGCACAAATGGTTGTAAATGCTTCTCTGGGATCCCCTTTGTTCAGAAATAGCAGACATTTATGGCTTTGGCATTGCTTTTTGGTAATTAGAAGGCTGCTAAATGCCGCTGCGCACCACACTTGTATTATGTCCAGCATTGAAGGGGTTAATTAGGTATATTGTAGGGAGCTTGAAGGGTTAATTTTAGCTTTTAGTGTAGAGGTCAGCCTCCCACCTGACACATCCCACCCCCTGATCCCTCCCTGACCCCTCTCAAACATCTCTCTTCCCTCCCCCACCTCACTATTGTCACTGCCATCTTTAGTACTGGCAGAAAGTCTGCCAGTATACAAATAATTTTTTTTTAATTATATATTTTCTGCATTGTAGGATCCCCCTTACCACCCAAACTCCCTGAGCCCCCCCCCCCCCCCCAAACAGCTCTCTAACCCTCCCTCCTCTAACTATTTGCCACCATTTTGGGTACTGGCTATTTGTCATTAAGTTACAGTTTTAGTAGGACGTACCCTGTACATCCTTAGTCCTTAAGGGTTTAAAAAAAACAAGAACTTTGTTTTACTTTTTATCAAATTTACTTTGTTCTCTTGGTATCTTTTGTTGTCTTGAGCACTATGTGGCAGCAGTCAGGGACACCATCAGGGGGTAAAAGGGGTCACTGGTGTCAGGGGCTTGTGGCTCAGGATGCCTGGCACCAGGGCTGAGCTAATGATAGTGCACTGGTAGTTGTCATACTGGCAGTGATGGAAAAAACATTCAGCAGCAGCTGGACAACTAAGCATAAAAGTTACTTACCAGTTGCCAAGCCGCTGCTGTTTATTCCGCCATCACAGCCAGCCAGAGTCCCGATTGGCTGACTGACCTCCAAAAGTGTGATGTCACACCTCTACCAGCAGTTATCTTCTTCCCCATCACACACATTTTTCTAGGAAGAAGATGGGATAGCTACAGACAAGCCTGTAGTCTGGAGTGAGGGAGATTGTGAAGACATATTAAATATTTGTGTTTTTTTTATTATTGACTTTCTGTTTTTGTCACATCTTTGAGTTGATAAATCTTTGAGTTTCAGAAATCAAATCAGATTTTTTTTAATAAAGCTGGCACTAGAGAGAGCATTGTTCTATGTAAAAAAGTAATAATCTTTTTAACAAACAAAATGATGGTAGAAAATGGGCTGTTATATCTTTTACATAGTAATTCTGCTCTCTACATTTTCACTATGGCACTGGTTCCTAAACAAATATACTGTTTGCATTTAGCATTAGTGAACGTCTCCATGAGAGACTTGGTCAAGTCTGATTTAGACATTGTCCTAAGTAGGTTGGCAGCATTTCTTTTGCTTAGGTGGCGCTATATGCCAGCAGTTCTGCAAGAATGTTATCCATTTGCAAGACCACTAGATGGCAGTATTTTTTCCTGTCATGTAGTGCTCCAGATGGCTACCTAGGTATCTCTTCAACAAAAAATTACCATGAGAATGAAGACAATTTGATAATTGAATTAAATTGGAAACTTCTTGTTTTTTTTCAATTATAAAATAAAATGTTTTGGTTTCATATCCCTTTAAAGGGACAGTATACACCAATTTTCATTTAACTGCATGTAATAGACACTACTATAAAGAATAATATGCACAGATACTGATAAAAAAATCTAGTATAAAACAGTTTAAAAACTTACTTAAAAGCTCCCAGTTTAGCTCTGTTACAAGGATTAGCTAGAACACCCATTGAAAGTGGGAACTATTCAGACCCTCCCCCTTCCTCTGCATATTAAAAGACTCTTTACACAAACAGAAGCAAGCTGGAGTAGGTATACATTGGTATTCTCATAAAACTTCAGGGCTTGGTTAGGACTCTGAAAATCAGTGCAATGTTATTTAAAAATAAGCAAAACTATACATAAAAACAAACAAACTGTATAGGCTATATAAATGGATCATCTACAAAACATTTATGCAAAGAAAATCTAGTGTATAATGTCCCTTTAAGTCTAACAGAATATCCACATTACTATGTACATCTCTTTTCTATGTATAACTTGGGACAAGATACAAACAGGAAAACAAATATGTTTAAAAGAACTGCTTAAAGGGACAGTATACTGTAAAATAGTTTTTCCCTTAATGTGTTTACAATTGCTTTTTTTACCAACTGCAGAGTAAAAAATGTATGAAAATTAGCTTTTTAAGGTTTATTTCTGTATATTAAAGCTCTGATTTTGTGTTTTGAAGCCACAGCCTAATAAAATAGGTTGAGCTTGTAGGTATAATCCGATCTCATTACTGTATCACATTGTGCACATATACCTGCTTCTTTATCTTATATCTGTCCTTAAAACAATCACCAGTACTTTGAGAGAACAATGGAAAATAAACATTTTATTACCTTATCTCTGCTTTAACACACTGGGAGTGTAATTTCTTCTGCTGGCTGTGTTTACAAAGCTTATCTATAGCTGGTACGTGCGGCCACAAACTTTCAGAATAGGTGGGGATGATACATGCTAAATTAACAATTTCAAATGCCAATATAAGGGTAAAGGAGCTACTTGTAAACAATTTAATACTCTCCAGCAGGTAAAGTGGATCATTGGGAACAAATTAAAGGGGAGAAACATTTTGAGTAAACTGTCCCTTTAATGCAGAGATGCATTTTCATAGGAGGAGGAATAAATGTAAAGAGGATTATTGTAATTTGTGTGTGGGAGGTCATTTTAGTGCTTAAAATAAAATCACAGAGATCCAGCAGACAACACCTGTGCTGCCCAATATTTGTGCTGCTGTCCAAAAGACGCATGCGTTTTTAGAAACGCCAGGATATCCGATTTGAAATGATGTAGGGCTCACATTTTTGAATGACTCTAGCTGTTCTGCTGATTTTCTCACTAACAACATCATACTGTTCATTTATAAGCTGATTTAATAGAGTATTTTGAATAGTATTAAAAGAAGGAACTTCTGGTTTTAACCACCACTGTAGGATAGATTTCCTGGTGTTTTTGTGTGTTATAATATTTGTAGACTTTGTATCAGTTAAATAGTGACCGGTTACATAACAAGATAAAGCAAATAGGTTATGAGCATTAGGTCTCAGCTCTGCACTGTGATTGCGTCTGACGTCAAACTGTAAAGATAGTAACACACATACGCAGAAATACTCGCACTTACTTGCCCAAAAATTGCACAAGAGCGAGAGGGGGCCCCTGATTTAATGGATTAGTAAAGTTCAAGTGGTGGCCCTAGCCGCAGTGTTTGAAATGTTATACTGCTTCCATATAGTTCACCAGACACATGTATGCGCCTGAGACTTCCAAGGTATGATCTTTAACAAAGGATACCAAAAGAACAAGGTCAATTAAATAACAGATGTTTACTAGAAATATTTGTATTATTATTATGTATTAAATTGTTTGCTCTATCTGTAATGAACGTTACATTTTTACTTTCATGTCTCTTGATGTTAAAATGTAAAAGTGCCTTATGTATATGTTCAGACTGAGTTTTTCAGTGTATCTCCCTCTGGTAAACATTAAATTTATTCCTTTATTTCATTTATTAATTTCTTTTGTTACTTTAAAGAAAAAAAAAGTTATAAATGGTAATTGATTCTTTTATATGTATGTTTTGTATTTGACCGCACTGTAGTAACACATTTTGCATTTTATATGTAATTATAGCTTTTTTTTTCTTGTTTTGTATTTTAATTCTTTGAAAAGTAAGTTTATCATCTCTTAGCAGAAGAGCGCTGTACAACAACAAAATATTTGCACGCAGAGCGGTTAGTCCTTAGCGTAGCTTCATTGTAAACTTCTAAAGATAATATTCTTGCACTTTTTAAAATTCTATTTATAGAAGGTGTTTGTTACATACATAAATAGACAGTGATGATGACAATAAACTAAATATATTTAACCCATATCCTATGGCTGTAGTGTTTCTGTTAATTAAATGTGTCTTGGAAGAACCTTAACAGTGAACACACCACAATACATTTATCTGAAATTATTTTTGTAATATCTGTAGGAATGTAAACTAAACATCAGCATTAGTGTGGGGATGGCCAAAATATATACCTCTTAGGTATAAGAGAGAACAATAAGGTAGAGCCCATAAAAACAAAAGTGTCTGGCTCCTGTGAATTTTCTACCCCCACTAGGGTGATGCTTTTGATTTTTTTTTAAAAATAAGACTTTATGTAAATTGCAGTGAAAAATGTACATCAATATATTCTGCTGATCAGTCGGCCAGTGGTAGTAGCTTGTACTAGAAGCATTTTACTGTTGTAAGAAGTGCTTCTAAAGATGTTTGTTTAAATTACTTCTAGAATGTTCCTTTAAAAGAAGATTTAAAATAATAAATAAATATGGGAATGGGAATTAGTAGTGCTCAATAACTTGTTCTGTGGAATGGTGCTCAGCCAGGCTGCAGCCACTTATATCTATCTCTCATATGATCATATAATAAATATATATATATATATATATATATATATATATATATATATATATACATACACAGTATCTCACAAAATGGAGTACACGCCTCACATTTTTGTAAATATTTTATTATATTTATTCATGTGACAACACTGAAGAAATGACACTTTGCTACAATGTAAAGTAGTGGGTGTACAGCCTGTATAACAGTGTAAATTTGCTGTCCCCTCAAAATAACTCAACACACACCATTAATGTCTAAACAGTTGGCAACAAAAGTGAGTACACCTCTAAGTGAAAATGTTTAAATTTGGCCAAATTAGCCATTTTCCCTCCACGGTGTCATGTGACTCAGTGTTACAAGGTCTCAGGTGTGAATGGGGAGCAGGTGTGTTAAATTTGGTGTTATCGCTCTCACACTCTCTCATACTGGTCACTGGAAGTTCAACATGGCACCTCATGGCAAAGAACTCGCTGACAATCTGAAATTAAAGAATTGTTGCTCTACATAAAGATGGCCTAGGCTATAAAAAGGTTGCTAAGACCCTGAAACTGAGATGCAGCATGGTGGGCAAGACCATACAGCGGTTTCACAGGACAAGTTCCACTCAGAACAGGCCTCGCCATGGTCGACCAAAGAAGTGGACTGCACATGCTCAGCATCATATCCAGAGGTTATCTTTGGGAAATAGATGAATGAGTGCTGCCAGCATTGCTGCAGAGGTTTAAGGAGTGGGGGGTCAGCCTGTCAGTGCTCAGACCATACGCCGCACACTGCATCAAATTGGTCTGCATGGCTGTCGTCCCAGAAGGAAGCCTCTTCTAAAGATGATGCAAAGGAAAGCCTGCAAACAGTTTGCTGAAGACAAGCAGACTAAGGACATGAATTACTGGAACCATGTCCTGTGGTCCGATGAGACCAAGATAAACGTATTTGGTTCAGATGGTGTCAAGCGTGTGGCGGCAACCAGGTGAGGAGTACAAAGACAAGTGTGTCTTTCCTTCAGTCAAGCATGGTGGTGGGAGTGTCATGGTCTGGGCCTGCATGAGTGCTGCCTGCACTGGGGAGCTACAGTTCATTGAGGGAACCATGAATGCCAACATGTACTGTGACATACTGAAGCAGAGCATGATCCTCTTCCTAATTTTCTTTCATCTAGCCAAGTCTGATAAATCACTACCATCTGTGATGGTATGAAACAAAAACACAGAAGGGCGCCTCCTAGTGTAATATAGTACAGATAGTGTACAAATATGCAATAGCAGATGGTCAGGTACTCACAAGTGTGGCAGCACTCACTCATGCTTAGTTGCGCATACTGGAATCTCACAGTGTCCCAGCTCACTGTTCTTTGGCTCCCACAGATCTCAGTCTAGTGTATTTGTGTACACTGTGTTTTTATTATTGTTTTAATAAAAGTGATTTTACAACTTATCACTTGACTGAGAGCCAGTTCATGTTTTCACGGTTGGAGACTATACCCTAGACTGAGATCTGTGGGAGCCAAAGAACAGTGAGCTGGAACACTGTAAGATTCCAATATGCGCAACTAAGCACGAGTGAGTGCTGCCACACTTGTGAGTACCTGACCATCTGCTATTGCATATCTGTACACTATTTGTACTATATTACACTAGGAGGCGCCCTTCAGTGTTTTTGTTTCATACCATCACAGATTCCCGTTGACCCCTTTTGTTTGGGAAGGCGCGGCCGTGAATTGAAGGTTAAAAGATCATTGGAAGCCAGTCCAAGTGGACATTACATTAACAGAGATTGACCCACCTATGGACTGATAAGTCACAGCATTTTGTATAAATGAATACACTGTATATGCATTATATATTTGCTGTTTAGCAAATTGTTAATAATTAATAGGCGATTTAGCTTTATATACATCTTGTGTTGACTAGCGCCCCCTTAAGTGGTGACAAGGAATTATCATCAGGTTGGCTTTAAATCACTACCATTCACACATACAGAAGCTCCTTGGATGGTGTATAGAAAAGCTCCTAATTTAAGAGATATTCTTGTCCATAATAACTCAGTAAGAAGCTACCAAAAAGGGTCTTGGCTAGATGAAAGAAGACAATTAGGATGCTACAAAGGCTTAAATACCTCCCCCAGTCATTCTTTGCCTTTCGTTGCAGGTGGTTGGCAGAGAAGAGTTAGAAGTTTTCAGAGTTTTAAGTAGTCTTGTCAGTCTCTCAGTGAGAGCATTGATGAAAGTTAGAGTGTGGAGATGCAGGGAGAGTCTTTCTGCGAACCCACCCAGACGCATATTAACAACTCCTTAAGCAATCAGAGTTGAGTTTCGTTGCCTGCTTCCTTTACTCAACTCCATGTCAGAGGCGCTGCTACAATCTGTCAAACTTGAAAGACCATGTCACTGTTGCATGGCATAGATTCCGGTAAGATCGTTTCATCACTTGTTAACAATAGAAGACAGGGTCTCAGTGGGACTCCTTTATCTTTATGGAATCATAGGGTTAATATCTCCTGAGGGGGATTATTGAACAGTGGGACTTTAATTGTATATTGTATTGTGATTTGACTGCTTATGTGTAAGAACATTTGGGCTACTATGCTGATACGGAACATACAGGTTATCTCTTTAGGGAGCTGTGCAGTTTCTTTTTATTAAAATGGCAGCTTTTTCCTTAGCGGGGCTAGGTCCTGCTTGAGCACCATGTGACTGGGAGTGGTCATATTTTTTTCCCATCTTCCGATTCATGACCGGGTGTCTGCGGAGAGGAGAATCTTCTCTATCTGTCTGGGTCATAGGAGGTGGTGAGTGCCCCAGCCATTGCGGGTATAAGGTGCCAGTTGTTTTTTTTTCTTTTTTATAAATGTATATTGACAAGCTATAGAGGATTCTGATATAGAGGATTTTTCTGATACAGATTTTGATACCTGTGTATATTGCGAGGAGGCCCGGGTAAACCATCCCTCTCAATTATGTTCCGTATGCCGTATTAAGGTGTTCTCAGCAACCAATGTTGAAATGTTAGAGACCTCTGAGCCATCCACCTCTGAGGATTCTTCATCCAGTGAGGTGTGTTCCCTAGAGTCTGTTCCTACATATGCAGTTGTCCCGGGTTCCGACCCTCCTTCGCCTGTTAGGGGTTTGTTTACACTAGTGGTTACTACGCAGTTCCGCATGGCCATCTCTATGGCCTTTGCTATGTTACCTATCCCTGCTACGTGTAAGCTAAGGGGTAATCCGGGCTCTCCTGCCCATGGACACTAGTGTAAAGCAGTGGTTGTGTCCGATTATTTCTCTGGGGATGCGGTTCCCTCTGAGACTTCAGAGGAAGATCCTCCTGGGTCGGAGTCTGCTGACTTGAGGGCTTAGCATTTAGATTTAGAGTGGTTTGCCTCGATTTATAGATCTGAAGTTAAGCCTCTGAGCTTATTTCCGTGTTGTTTTTCTCAGTTTCCTAGCGCTGCTGGGATTTTAGAATGTCCTTATCTTTATGTTTTTTCTGACAGACGTGCTGTACCCTGGATGACGGGCAGGACTTGTTTTGGGTAATAGTCAAGTCTGTTTTTTTCCCCTCTACCTCAGAGAAGGAGCTCTCCTGGTCCAGGCAGAAAAGGTCCATCTATACCGGAGGACAGTCAAGATCTGTCTTAGTTTCTTTTGTTATAATTTTTTTTTTTTTAAAAAAAGAGCAGTGCATAGCGCCCCAACCCACCTGTCAGCGATATCCCCTTCCTCTACAAAATAGTGTACAAAGGTGTAATAGTATCTTGAGGATTAGCCTATATCTGCTCATGAAGGATAATATGGGGCATTGACTAATAAAAGAAGAATGTCCTGAAATTGTCCAAACTGTGGAGGTCTCTTGAAGCAAACACATACCTCTCGATATATGTATAGAATTCTAACTTTTTTATCTGTCAGAAGTTTAGAGTTACTGGGAATCAACAACCTGCATCTAGCCGTTCAGACTCCCTACCTGTTTATAAAACCCAATAGTCCAGTTCGTAGGGGCCCCTAGCCAGATGCCTCCTCTAGTTATGGCACAAAGTTAGGAGGCTGTTGATACAGATCTCACCCGATTCCCATACGGAGGTGTAGCTGCTCAGTATGAACAAACCCTCTCTGCATCGTTCCAGACACCAGCAGGGCCATTCGTGACCAGAGTCCCCCTGATCCAGCTGATCGCCACTGCGATGCTTCAGCCTTGCGGAATAAAAGTAAGGTGCCGTCCCTTGAATCTCTGTGCAGGTCAAGTGGGCAACCACAGCCAAATATCCCGGTCAGGATTTTCATATGTAGAGGAGTAGCAGGATCGGTTTTCCTTTGCAGAGCAACAGCCAGCACTGTTTCGCAGGTATATGTATGACCGGCCCTCTCCACAGCAGGCCCAGATTTAATCTTTACCTCCGACTTTGCTTCCGACAAATTACACTCCCATGTGGTTTCAGGTCTTAAAGGTTCTGGCCATTCTCCCACATGTCTCCTCATCAGGGGGTGTCGCAAAGGCAGAGATTCCTTTGGGGATGCGCAGGTTAGTTTTCCCTGTGAGTAGGGAACGGGGACCTCCAATATATCAGTTTCCGTCGGGTAAGGTACAGGATCACCAGTTATGATCGAGCTTGTGTGTTCTAAATTTACCCGATTGCTGTTTTGGGCAGTCATCAGGATAGCACATAAGTCCTGTTCAAGGCTTCGAAAATGTTCCTTAAGGAGCCGGGTCACTGACAACTCCCATCTACATAGACCCTCCATTTTGAAATAAGTGATAGGCGGACAGCCAGGTATCAGAGTCCCAAATTATGTTTTAGTGTTTAGGAATAATCCTGTCACAGGATTGCGTAACCCCAGAGTTTGGGGGGGGGGGGGGTAATTGTGCGGCAGCCCCAGACCTATAAATCACAACTCACACAGACTTTGGATAAGGAGATCCGCACTTTTCTTAAGTGTAGTAGTTGTAAAATGGCTGCTAGGCCTGAGGAGTTTTGTGTCTCACAGCTGTCTCAGAGAGCATAGGTTAGGACGCAGTAGAAACATCCACTCGTATCATCTGTCGGATCTCAGTGTTACAGATGAGCATTTAGAGAATAAAATAGTGTAGATTGTCTGCTAAAAAAATCATATAAAATCTATCTAGTCTCAGGAGCTTCACACAGACGCGTCCTACCGCACTGAGAGCAGGCTCCGCCCCCCTGTCTTAGTTTCTTTTGGATGGGCGCAGAATACTGGATCATAGGGGTCTGGGGGGTCCTGGAGGATGGAGTGAGCTTTTTCTTCACGCCTTCTGGACTAAGTGACCTTGGTGTCTTGTCCCGGTACCCTTCACAGTGTCTTTCACTGTTGATGTGGTCCAATAGGGCAGTGATTTTCAACCTTTTTTTTGCCACGGCACATTTTTGTACATTAATAAATTCTGTGGCACACCGCCATCCCAAAATTTTACAAAATCACACATTGTAACCTAATACTATATATACAGTATATATATATACTATAGGAAGGCAGCTGTTAGTGGGAAAGAGGCCTATACTTATGTCAACTTCAGAACAAGGCTAAAGTTGGGAGGATTGTTAACCCTCTTGACCACATTGTATAGGTTTCTATCTATACATGAAAATTATACCATACTCCATAGAGGAGAAGTCTACCAATAAGAAGAAAATATTGTACCATACACCATAGAGGAGAAGTCTATTTAAAAGAAGCATACCAGTACACCTCCTTTCACAACAGGGAGGCTCACCACATCCAGCAGAAGGAAAGGTCTACCTTACTCCACAGAGAAGAAGCCACCCATACCTTCAGGTACTGGAAGGAGGAAACACCAAACTACAAGTGAACCTCAAATGAAAAAAACAGCTTTAACACAGATAGGGATTATATCCCCTCCATGTTTCCAACATACCTCACATGTTTGAGGTTTTAAAAGGTGAGCAATATTCTTTCACTTTTTTGTCACACAACACACCAGTGTTTTCATACTGCACCATAATTTGTTTCTTTGTTTTTGTTCTCTCCCTTCTATGAGCGCTGACATCTGAACCCCATACTTCATCCCAATGGAAACATTGTTTAATCAATAATGTAATGCAACAAAGTTTGTTCAATTATTAGTATTCTATGATAAGTTATAGCCAAATAACCAGAACAAGGAAGCACAACTTGCTTATGTTTATATGAAGTAGCTTTCTTTCATTTGAATGTAGCCAATGAGCATGAGTGTTAAGAGAGCCAATCAGGTGTCATGTTTTTTTGGCAATGAGCCAATAAGGTCACAGTAGGATTCAGATATTGATGTCATGTATGGGACATTTTGTCAGTGTGTTATGTGATTGCCAAAGTTTTTTTGTGTGTGTTCTTTCATTTATTGAGCTTGTAAATGTTATGAAGAAATTAGAAGAAATATTGGTGGAAACTTAACCAAAGGTGGCATTTCTTAATTTTTGAAGCTGTGTAAGGAGACTCAGTCGCTACAAAACCAGACTGGTAAAGGTGCACAACAGCAATTTTTCTATATATCATTTTTACTATGTGTTTCACTTTTCTTCTTTATAACTGCTGTTCTAATAAAATAAAAAAAAAAAACCTTCATAAAAGTTATTGCATTACATTCTTGATTAAATTATCTTTCCATTGATATATCATTTTATAGTATTACCCCCAAAAAGTGGTGTTATGAGCCATCAAACCTCAAAAATACACTTTTTCTAAAAGGTTTCCACAATTTTGGCCACTACTGCATATACAATTTAGTCAATTCAATAAAGCTTTATTAGCATATACATACACAAATACACACACATCCATACATACACACATCCATACATACACAAATACATACACATACAGACATAAACATACAACCATACACTGGTTTTTTTTTTTACAGGGTTTTTTCCCTGTGGTGTTTGCCATGTGCTGCTGGCAGCCATTTTACTCACCTCTCTTCCTGTCTTGGTGCATTGTGGGGGATGCTGCTCATTGCCTGCACTTCCTTTTATGGCCAGACTGTTGTGCATCATCCATGTGAGACAGGATGCAGTCTCAGAATTGTGATGTCATCACTTATTATTTAAAGGGCCTCTGTTCAGTATGCTTTGCCCTTGCGTTGTCTCAGACCTGTTTGTGAGAGCTCCTGTGTTTTACCTGGCTGCCTGACTCTGCTGTTTTCCTTGTTCCTGATTCCGGCTCGTCTGACTATTCGCTTTGGCTCCTGACTCGGCTCGTCTGACTACCAGCTCTGGTTTTGACTCCTGGCTTGTTATTTGACTTGTGTACTTTTTATTATTTTTTGCTATTAATAAAGGTGTGATTATTTTTGCACTTCTCGTCTCAGTCTGATTCCTGGCACCCTGACATTATGCAAGGGACATGAATCCTGATGGTGCTAATAATCCACCTTTACCTGCCGTCATTTCCAGGATGGATGAACAGGATCACCGCTTGGATCAATTTGCACCAGCCCTGCAAACCCTGCTGACTCGCACTGCACATTTGGACCAAAGTGTCCCGCAAGTTATGGCTGCTCCTGTTTCCGCTGCTGCACCTATGCCTACCAGGAGCATGTCCGGTTCTGCACCTCTACCTCAGCGATATGGAGGCGATCCTATTCAGTGCAGAGGGTTTATGAACCAGGTGGGCATTTACTTTGAGATGTTACCTCAGGCGTTTCCCTCTGACAGAGCTAAGGTGGGATACTCTCTGACACAGCTCTTGCCTGGGCTAATCCCTTGTGGGAGACTAATAAACCTGTGATTTCAAATTACCCTGAATTTGTGGCCTCCTTTCGAAGGGTATTTGATGTTCTGGCTCGCTCCTCCTCTGCTGCTAAATGACTCATGTCCATTCAGCAAGGTACAAGATCTGTTGGTCAGTATGCTATTGAGTTCCGTACGCTTGCCGCAGAGGTAGTTTGGAACAATGAAGCCCTTGTTGCCGCCTTCTTTCGTGGGCTATCTGAAGCGATCAAAGACGAAGTTGTTGGCAGAGATTTACCAGAGGATCTCGAGGCATTGGTGTCTTTTTTGATCCTAATTGACATCAGACTCAGAGAGAGGCCCTCTTTCAAGGAGCGCTTGCAGAAGCCTCCTGTTCCATTGTCTCCTACGTGTTCGTTCCCACCCATGCCTCCCTCTCCTCCCATGCGTCCTGGTTCAGAGTCACCAGGTACTGCTGCGCCGATGTAGCTGGGATTCACACGTATCTCCGCGGCGTAGAGGGCCTTTAGGAGGAGAGAGGGGCTCTGCCTCTATTGTGGGTTACAGGGCCACCTTTTGAAGTCTTGTCCTACACGGCCGGGAAACGCTCACACCTAAGGTCCTGTCGGGGGCAGACCTTGGGTGGTTTATCCTCGTCCCTGGAACCACTTAAGGAGAAACTTTTGGTCACAGTTGTCCTTTCCTGGGTGGACTCCTCCATAGTCACTCAGGCTCTTGTTGACTCCGGTGCTGCGGGCTATTTCATTGACAGTGCTATTGTATCAAAGCACTCCATTCCTGTTTTGCCTCGGTCCGTTCCGCTTGCTATTGAGGCCATTGATGGCAGGCCCCTTCAGCCCGCACTCGTTACTCACGAAACTGCTCCGTTGTCCATGGCTGTTGGGGCGCTCCATTTTGAAACCCTCCAGTTCCAGGTGATAAACTCTCCACATTTTCCAGTTCTGGGTTATCCCTGGCTCCAAAAGCACAATCCCAGTCTCGACTGGGGCAGGTCTGAAATTTTGTCAAGGTCCCCGCAATGTATTTCCACTTGTCTTCGGAAACCAGTTAAAGTCTTGTGCACTTCTTCGGTATCTCAATTGCCAGAGCAGTACCGAGAGTTCCTAGACGTGTTTGACAAGGTGCGTGCCGGTACGTTGCCTCCTCACCGGTCTTACGATTGTGCCATAGACCTGCAACCCGGAGCCATTCCTCCTCGGGCCGGGTGTACCCTCTGTCTGTTGCAGAGAATTGTGCTATGGAGGAGTATGTTGCTGATACTCTGTTGCGGGGGATCATCCGCAAATCCTGCTCTCCTGCAGGGGCTGGCTTCTTCTTTGTGAAGAAAAAGGGTGGCGAGTTAAGACCATGTAACGATTATAGGGGTCTTAATTGTCTCACCATTCAGAATGCTTACCCTATTCCGCTTATTACGGAACTCTTTGACCGCCTCAAGGGAGCTAGGTCTTTACTAAACTTGATTTGAGAGGAGCGTACAATCTCGTTAGGATTAAGGAGGGCCATGAATGGAAAACAGCATTTAACACTAGGAGCGGGCATTATGAGTATCTTGTAATGCCATTTGGCCTATGTAATGCTCCTGCTGTTTTCCAGGATTTTATTAATGATGTCCTACGATATGTTGCAACAGTGTGTTGTGGTGTACTTAGACGATATCCTCATACACTCACCCACACTTGAGGTTCATCGTTCTGATGTTACACGGGTACTTCAAAGACTACGTGAGAACAGCCTGTTTTGTAAACTCGAGAAATGTGAGTTCCATCAGACTCAAGTAACCTTCCTAGGTTATGTTATCTCTGTTGCAGGGTTTTCCATGGATCCTGACAAGTTATCTGCAGTTCTGCAGTGGCCTCGCCCAGTTGGTCTTCGGTCTATTCAACGTTTTTTGGGGTTCGCCAATTACTATAGAAAGTTTATTAAAAACTTTTCTTCCTTGGTCAAACCTATCACAGACATGACCCGTAAAGAGAATGATCCACTCCATTGGTCACCTACTGCCATTAAGGCCTTTGATAGTCTTAAGACTGCCTTTGCTGCCGCTCCAGTTCTGGCTCATCCTAACCCTGTCCTGCCTTTCGTTCTTGAGGTTGATGCGTCTGAGACTGGAGTAGGTGCCCTCTTGTCTCAACGTCCTACGCCTGACGGTTCTTTGCATCCGTGTGGTTTCTTCTCTAGGAAATTGTCTCCAGCGGAGTGCAATTATGAATTTGGCGACAGGGAATTACTGGCTATAATTTTGGCACTTAAGGAATGGAGGCATCTTCTCGAGGGTACTAGCATGCCAGTGCTCATTCTTACTTACCACAAGAATTTAACTTATCTATCTGAAGCAAAACGTTTGTTGCCCTGACAGGCCAGATGGGCGCTATTTTTGTCTCGGTTTAATTATGTGGTTTCCTACATGCCTGGTAGTAAGAATGTTAGGGCTGATACCCTCTCTTGACAATTTTCGCCTCTGTCCAAGGAGGAGTCTGTACCTACTCCTGTTATACTTCCTGACCATATTTTGGCTACCATACGTACTAATTTGACTTCTCCCTTGGGGAGGAGATCCTGGCTGCACAAACCAATTCACCTCCTGAGAAACCTAGTGGTAAGTGTTTTGTTCCTGAGAATCTTCTAACTAAACTTTTGCTCACTTACCACTACTCTAAAGCCGCAGGGCACCCAGGCAAGAACCAAATGATTTGGTCTGTCACTCGACAATTCTGGTGGCCAGGTCTTCGTTCTGATGTTGCTGCGTATGTTGCCTCCTGCTCAGTTTGTGCACAGAATAAGACTCCTCGACGTCTTCCTGTGGGTCTTCTTCAACCTATTGCTAATGGTTAGCGTCCTTGGACACATCTTTCCATGGACTTCATTGTCGAGCTCCCTGTTTCCAATGGCAATACTGTTATCCTTATGGTGGTTGGCCGTTTTTCTAAAATGTCACATTGCATTCCCTTGATGAAGCTGCCTACCGCTCAGGAGCTTGCTTCAATTTTTGCACGGGAGGTCTTCCGTTTACATGGGTTACCAAGGAGATAGTGTCGGACCAGGGTAGCCAGTTTGTCTCCAGATTTTGGCGTTCCTTTTGTGCTCAATTGGGGATCCAGCTTTCCTTCTCCTCGGCATATCACCCTCAATCCAATGGGGCTGCAGAACGGTCTAATCAAGCTCTGGAACAGTTCCTCCGTTGCTATGTCTCAGATCACCACAATAATTGGTCTGAACTGTTACCTTGGGCAGTTTGCTCGTAATAGTGCTTTTAATGCTTCCTCCAAGTTATCCCCATTCATGACGAATTATGGGTTTCAACCATCCTTGTTGCCCGATTCATTCATGTATCAGGGTATTCCGGCTTTGGAGGAGCATCTCCGGCATCTCCGTTCCATGTGGGTGCAGATTAAGGATTGCCTTCATCGTTCTATGCAGCGCCAAAAGTTCCAGGCTGATCGTAGGCGTCTCCCCGCACCTTCCTACCAGGTTGGTGAGAGAGTTTGGCTGTCCTCCCGCAATTTGAACCTTCGTGTGCCTTCCAATAAATTGGCTCCCCGTTATGTTGGTCCTTTTCGAATACTCCGACGGGTTAATCCTGTGGCTTACGCTCTTGACCCTCCTCCTGCTATGCGCATCTCCAATGTTTTTCATGTCTCCCTCTTGAAACCATTGGTTTGTAATCGGTTTAACACTGTGTTGCCTCGTCCCCATCCTATCCTTGTTGACAACCATGAGGAGTATGAGGTCAGCAGCATTATTGACTCTTGTATGTCCAGGGGCCGTGTACAGTATTTGGTTCACTGGAGGGGCTACGGTCCGGAGGAGCATTCTTGGGTTCCCTCCTCTGATGTTCATGCTCCTGCCCTCCTCCGTGCCTTCCATGCCCGTTTCCCCAATAAGCTTTTTGTCCTCCCGCGGGGGAGGGGTCGTTGAGGGGAGGGTACTGTCAGGGTTTTTTCCCTGTTGTGTTTGCCATGTGCTGCTGGCAGCCATTTTACTCACCTCTCTTCCTGTCTTGGTGCATTGTGGGGGATGCTGCTCATTGCCTGCACTTCCTTTTATGGCCAGACTGTTGTGCACCATCCATGTGAGACAGGATGTGGTCTCAGAATTGTGATGTCATCACTTATTATTTAAAGGGCCTCTGTTCAGTATGCTTTGCCCTTGCGTTGTCTCAGATCTGTTTGTGAGAGCTCCTGTGTTTTACCTGGCTGCCTGACGTCCTTCCTGGTTCCTGATCCCTGGCTTGTTCCTAACTCTGCTGTTTTCCTTGTTCCTGATTCCGGCTCGTCTGACTATTCGCTTTGGCTCCTGACTCGGCTCGTCTGACTACCAGCTCTGGTTTTGACTCCTGGCTTGTTATTTGACTTGTGGACTTTTTATTATTTTTTGCTATTAATAAAGGTGTGATTATTTTTGCACTTCTCGTCTCAGTCTGATTCCTGGCACCCTGACACATACATACACAAATACACACATACATACACACATGCAAAGTGAATAAAAGTACTTAAGAGGATTTGTACAACTGAAGTTTTACAAAGAAGTTACAAGTAAAGGCAAAACTCACAGCAAATGGAAAGTTGTCAGTTTTTATTAGTTCTACCGACTTTCTTAACAAAGATCCCCTGGCCAAACCCACGACTCTGCTGGTCCATTCGCTGCCCCACTTTACAATGTCGTCTGCTTGTCACGCTTAGCAAACACCAGTGTTACCCTTAAATGACTTTGACAGAAGGATACTAACTAATCTCCATGCTCTGGAACAGTGATCTGTTGCAGTTACTTGTACAGGAGACATTGGGCTGTGTGGCTGTGCTCATGCTGTTCAGCCCCATCAAATTATACATTTAAAAGAAAAATGAAATATACAAAAATAAAAAGTGCTTGAGAGTCAGAGTCCCGTCCTGTGCATGGGGGGGCCCATCGCTACATGCCAGCCCGGCTACTGAACTAGTCACTAATAAGAGCCCCACCCGGCAGCATTGCAGCTTCCCCCACTTCAAGTCCAAGGAGATTGAGTTTCAGATGCAGATCGAGCCCGGGCAGACAGGTGGAGTGACGTCAGTGCCAGACTATGGGTGGGACCAGAGAAGGTGACAGATGTCAGCATAGACCAGACACAGGGAGGCAGCAATTCATCTGGACATACAATTTGACTCAAACCGCCCGACAGAGGGAGAAAAGGGATAGAGCAGTCATTCGTAAAGTTTTATTATTAGATGAAGAGGTTCCAACAGATAAATTATGGATGGCTAGATGATTAGATAGGATAGATAATAGATAGCATAGAATCGTACTTTCTCCAATCACACATTCTATATATTTCTACCATTTACGAGACATTGGTTTATGAATCAGTATATTTGCTGACGAGTAAATAATCTGCTGTCCACGGCAGCACACTTGAAATCTCTCACGGCACACTAGTGTGCCGCTGCACAGTGGTTGAAAATCACTGTAATAGGGGAAGGGTTTTTCCCGTCCTTTCTTGGTCCGATGTTTTTAGGCAGAATTTATTCTCTTTGATCAGTGGGAATTCACAGACCTTTTTACCGGGATTTAGGCTGCAGATATCTTTCTGGCTTAAGAGCAGTCCAGTGTAGCCTGGTCATCTCTGTGGCTTGCTACTTGAAGGTTGAGGGTTCGCATCCAGCTGCTGTTGCTGGATACCCATTTCTTTCTTCCTTGTTTAAGCAGGTCTGGGTTCAAGGGATGTCTTTTCTTCTGGAACCTCGTTGGATCCTAAGTTTTCTTGAGATCTGAGGTTTTATGTGAGAGTTGCCTGCTTGTAGGTGTTGCGGTGGCTCCCGAGTTTTGACGGTTCTGGTTTTTCCAGCGTCTACTAGTAGACTTTTTTGGGATTGCCTCTAACTGATTCCACCCTTAGAGGCGGACCTAGACCGGAGTTCTGGTGTTGGCACCAGGCTGACTCCTTTGGATACAGCTTGGTCTTTTCCGACAGGGTGGCTCTTGGCCTTTGAGCTTGCCAAGTTAGAATACTTCATTGTTTTCTGCCCTCCAATTCACCTTCAGGCCTTCATTGGCATGGTGGGGGACTAATCTTTTCAGCCCAGGCCGTGTCTTCAAAATAGCATTGGGGTTTTTGTTTCTGTCTAAGCAGTCTTTTCCTTTGGATACTGGTTGGGGATTTGTTCTCCAGTGTTCGGTCTTGATCTCCCGTTGTTGGGGGATTTTAATCCTAGTACACCGGGGCAGTTTTGAATTGGTCGCTTCCCCTTCAGCCGGGTAAGAGTGGGGCCGAGAATTTTCCTTTCAATTATCTTGGGGGTTTTCTCTTTCCAGTTGGGCATTTTGCTCTGAGGTCTGAATTGCTAGCTTCATGCCAGTCGGGACCTCTTAGTGAGGGAATTATTTGTGACTTAGTGAGTCCCTCCTGTGTGTGTAGACAGGAGGGTCTCGATTTTGCCCACATCAGCTCTTGGTGGCACTTCATTCTTTGAGCGTGCTCTTTCGGAGTGAATGTTACTTATGATCATCCGTTTGTTCTGTCTATCCAGAGTTTATCAATTGTGGATCTGAGGAAAGCAGATTGAGTTCTCATCTGAGGTCCACTGGCCTTCATGGCCTCAAATATTGGTTTTCTGGTTTAGCAAGCTGTAGGCTTGGAGTTTTGAATCCTGCGGTGACAGGTTTCTTAAATTCTGAGGAGGTCTTTTCTAACCTTCTTATTTTCGACCATGTCGCTCTTTTTCAAAGATGGTAGGATTCTCTCTGTAGTGGGTGTCTGTTGGAGCTGTTGCCCTTTTTAAGTCCGGGAGTGCCTTTGCATGTTTAGAGGCTTCGCTATCTGAGAGTTCCCTTGTGGTGGGGACCTACAGGGTTAAGGTCTCTTACGCCTTCCGGTGCGATTTGCGAGGGTTTGCTGGGACCTAGATGAGAGGTTTTCCTTTCTGGTGGGTAAGCTGTAGTAGCCAGATGGTTAGCTTAGTTTGAAACCTGCTGCAGCTACTTGGACCTTGAATGTGTGCTCGCAAGCTGTTTTTATCTGTCTTTCCTTCAGTTGGTTTTGGTTCCTCGTCTCCTATTCTAGGCATGGAGGTCTCCCTTCTAGTGTCGGTCGGAACTAGCTTGGCTGGTCCTCCTTCTGGTTTCTAGAGTATCTTCTTCCCCTCTAAAATAAGCTGGTGAAGGGTTTGTCTAACTAGTTCTTGTTCGAGAGGCTGTCTGCCAAGATAATCTGGGTTGGCCTAACTGCCTGGCAAGTGGAAGGTTGCAGATCGACCTGGTTATGGTTCCTTTCTCTGGTATGTTTTCACAGGTAGTTTTTCCTATCTGTTGGTACTTGGTTCAGAAATCTTTGATCTTCCAAGTGGTAAGTTATTTTGTTAGAGCTATAACAATATGTTTTCTTTCTTGGGTTCTCCCTTCTAATAGGACTATACATTATCCAAATGGGATGAGGTTCTCCTCTTTTTTTTGAGGAATCTTACCTTGAAGTTTCTGTCAGACTTTATCAGAACATTCAGTTTTTTCCTTTAGGTCTAGGAAGTGCAAGTATTGGAAGCTGATTAACTTCCTCCTTGTTGGTGGAGGTGTGTGTTTAGCTGGCTTTAGGAGACAGCGGGACATGAGCCCCCTCAGAGGTCTATGACTCAGTTTCAGTGCGGTGACACCTTGAGGGTTTCTGACATGAGTTCCTTTGGTTCTGATTGTTGGACGGCTACTTGGTCCTCCTAACATGTTTTCTTTCTTTTCTTTAAGTTTTGTTTCAATGGAAGCCTTCGGGAGTTGTTTTTTTTGTAGGCTGTGGTGCCCTCAGAATGGGCCGCCTTTTATATTGTCCCTCCCGTTAGCATTCAGTGTCCTCTGTAGCTTGGGTTTAATTTTCCTACAAGTAATGAATGCAGCTGTGGACTCTCCCTGTATTTAGAAGGAAAACATAAATTGTGAGTTACCAGATAATTGTCTTTCCTTCGATACAGGGAGAGTCCACAGCTCCTGTCTGTGTTCTCCTGTGAGCGGCCCTAAATTTAAATTGTTTTTCTACTGGCACCTTTTTCACCCTGATATTTCTCCTACTGTTCCTTGTTCCCTGGGCAGAATGACTGGGGTATGGAGGAAGTGGCGGAGGTATTTAAGCCTTTGGCTGGGGTGTCTTTCCGTCCTTCTGGTGGCCAAGCTCTGTATTCCCACAAGTAATGAATGCAGCTGTGGACTCTCCCTGTATCGAAGGAAAGAAAATTATCTGGTAAGTCATATTTTATGTTATTTGTTGTATTTGCAGATGTTAGGGTACCTAGGTATTTCTGACACACAACACAATTGCCATAATTTAATATAAAATGTTCTTATTGTTAATGGCAATTTTGATGCAGCAAGATAAATTAGACTAGTTTGCTGTTTTTTAACCCTTTTTCTGTAATGTGTGATTAGACCGTGTGTTAATACCCCAGGGAAACAAAAAGTGTAAGGATTGAAAGGTGACAATAAAAAATCATTTATGTGCTGGGCAGGAAAAAAAAATTAGGAGCCATTCACAGAAGTTAGTAACGTGGCAGAACATAACATCATAACTGAGTTACAGCAATCAGCCAATGATTTTTTTGTAGACTAATAAGATTCAGCTTCTTTTGAATTCCTCTGTTGGATTTTAAATTTTTTTTTGAAGGGATAAAAGTGTTAAATGGACAGTCTAGTTAATTTGACTATAATTGAACTTACATTAGTTTAACTATTGTCACATCTTGCAAATGTTTACTGTAAGGGATAATTGATCTCACAAACCCTTTCCAAAACCTTTCCTTGCCTTGAAAAGACCAAAGACTTTACTGTTTTTTAACAGTCAATACTTTGAGACTTTGCAAGTATATTAAGGGGCTCAATAAAGCCGTGGCTGGAAATATTTTTCACAAAAAGAGGAACACCAGAACAAGAGGTCCTGGAGCCTGACAGACGGACATCCGGTTAGGGTGGAGCAAGTAGGCTGTTGCTGCTTCACGCTGGGTCTATCTGGAAGGGAACCATACCCCTTCCCCCCCCCCCTAATGTAGTGACCCTTGCCTGAAGAGGAGGTATCTGGTCTGGATCCAAGGGAAAGGATTTGCATGCCGGAAAGGCAGAACGCATCACGCTGCCCAATAAATTTAAACTGCAACTAAGGGCTGGTAACTACAAGGCAGTAAGCCTTATACACTTAGCCTGGCAATGTGGAATCTGAGTCAGGCTAAATAGATCCTAGAGATAATGCAGGAGGGTCGGGTGAATCCTGAGGCCCCTTATGCCTGAGTAACTGCCTGACAAAAAAACGGACTGAATTGATTCTTCATCACACACCCGGATGAGAATACGCTCGGCTGGGAAACACAATGAAAAACCAAAGAGCGTGTGAAGCATAGCTCCGGACACCTGCTGATAAGCCCGCTCGCCCCGGACACTGCTTTCAGGACATTTGAACGCCCAGTTCCAAGGTACCCTTATTTAATATAGACGCAGAAGTGTTTTTCTAGCTGACAGGGGAACTACACGTATCTAATGAAGCCAAGAGCCATGCTGGGGCTGTATTTGTAAAAGCTGTGGAATTGAGACATAGACATACTTGATTGGGGCGGCGGGAGGACTGCTTAAAACATCTGTTAAAGATTGATTTGGAAAACCTGATACAGTATATGGCAAAGTTTCTATATCTGACCTGTAAGTTCTGCCGCTAAAAGCGAATACGAGGGCTAAATCCTGCAGTTCTCACAGGATAGTGGGCCTTGGTCAGAAGTATTATTAAAGGGATTTTTTAATTGCGCAACAAAGTCAGTAAGAAAAGGTGGATGGATGTTAAGAGGAACATATGAGGCATATTTTGTTTGTTTCCCAGGACTGAACAATTTAAGTTTTTTGCCTCTAGTTATCTGCAAGAATGGAAAAGAAGACGGGAAGGCTTTAATAAAGCTTGTAATATCTGTAAAACCACAGTTAGCTGAAGATCTTGGGAAAACAAGACAAGTACTTTAACACCTATTCCCCTCATCAAGATACATTTACAAGAACTGGAATATAGAGTTTCCCTTAAGAGTATTGTATATATCTTTCTGGTACAGTGGAAAGGGAGGAAGAAGGGTGTGAGCACCTCTGTGTTTGATAATAATAGTTTTTTTTTATACCTTAAGCCTGTTGATTGATAACTGACAAGAGGGATAATAGTGCAAACATATAAGGATTATACTGTAATATTTCAGAGATGAGGAATACAACTCCGCAAATTAGTACTATCTAATTTGATAACCCACTAGATCTGAGTATATATATCCCTAGCTCCTAGGAAGGGGCTGGTCCTATAACACACAATACTTGGATACGCAAGTATCACTAATAATCAATCAATATAATTTGCACATTTTTTATTTTTTATTTCTCTTTTTTGTTTTTTCTTTCTTGATTGAGTTTTTAATATAAATTAAAAAACAAAACAAAAAACAAAACAAAACACTATATGCACATATAATCTTTGGATATATATATATTAAAATTATGGGGGGGGAGATAAAAAACTGAAATTAAAATCCTCCATGTCTCAAAATTAAATCAATGTAAATATTTGCATAGGAAATTAGTACATCTAAGCAAGTATCCCCGCTTGCCCCCAGAAATTCTTAATATGCAATGTTTCCAATGCACAAGAGAATTGTGGGTAAGATATGCAAATTAGGTATGCAAATTCTCAGTTTTTTTGCTTCAAAATACTGTTTTAACACAGCGATCCTTTTAAACAGGAATATGACAGCAAACCAGAAATCACTCACTAATTTCTGGTTTG
This sequence comes from Bombina bombina, assembly GCF_027579735.1. Classification (NCBI taxonomy): domain Eukaryota; kingdom Metazoa; phylum Chordata; class Amphibia; order Anura; family Bombinatoridae; genus Bombina; species Bombina bombina. Next base: position 968,791,553 of record NC_069503.1, read on the forward strand.
CTGTCATATTCCTGTTTAAAAGGATCGCTGTGTTAAAACAGTATTTTGAAGCAAAAAAACTGAGAATTTGCATACCTAATTTGCATATCTTACCCACAATTCTCTTGTGCATTGGAAACATTGCATATTAAGAATTTCTGGGGGCAAGCGGGGATACTTGCTTAGATGTACTAATTTCCTATGCAAATATTTACATTGATATATATATATATATATATATATATATATATATATATATATACACACATACATACTTAAATGAATATTGTTCACGTTTGGGTAATAATTGAGGTACACTTATGGATACATTTCTATCACAAACAAAGAATAAATCTCCAGAAATGGCAGCTAGGAACAGGGATAAGAAAAACAAAGGAAGTAATGAGACTATGATAGAAGTAAGTAACGAGAGTTTAAAGGGATAATGAACCCAATATTTTTCTTTCATGATTCAGATATAGCATGCAATTTTAAACAACTTTCTAATTTACTTCTATTATCATTTTTTCTTTGTTCTCTTGCTATCTTTATTTGAAAAAGAAGACATCTAAGCTAAGGAGCCAGCACATGTTTGGTTCAGAACCATGGACAGCATTTGTTTATTGGTGCTGTCCAATCAGCAAGGACAACCCAGGTTGTTCACCAAAAATGGGCCGGCATCTAAACTTACATTCTTGCTTTTTAAATAAACATACCAAGAGAATGAAGAAAATTTGATAATGGGAGTAAATTAGAAAGTTGCTTAAAATTGCATGCTCTATCGGAATCACAAAAGAAAAAATTTGGGTCAGTGTCCATTTAACCCTTTGAGTGCTAATCACTTTCCCACCTTTAATGTTTTTTTAATTTTTTGAACAATTTTTTTTAAACTTTTTTCTTTTTTTCCAGACCCCCAAGACTTACACTATTGGAAAGGTTAGGTGATTACCTTTCTAATGGTGGGTCTGTAGCTGCTTAGATGTCTGAGATACAGGCTTCTAAGCAGCATGCCACCTGCTCCTTACTTAACATTGTTAAGTATAAATAAAGTTGCGCGGTGACCTTATCACGTTATTGCGCGTGACATCACCACGCAAAACGGGAAGCCCCGACGATGCGTGTCACTCTACAGGCCCGCAGATCTCCCTCAAGGTGGGAGAGTGCTAGTGACGGCTCTGAGTCGTCATTAGCACCAGAGTGGGAAACTCTGTGACGGCTCAGAGCCATCATTAGCACTCAAAGGGTTAAATCAGATAGATACTCAGGCATTGATTAAAAATATATCAGATATTTTTATCCCACAGTTTGATCAGGTTAAGGCAGAAATATCTGGATTAACGACTGAGGTTAGGCAATTTTCAAAAAGACTTACTGAGGCAGAACAAAGGATTTCTGATAAAGAAGACAGCAATACTATGAGACCAAAATATCTAAAATGGAACAAAACTTTAGGGACCTACAATATAAAGTCGATGACTTAAAAAACAGAGCTAGACGGAATAACCTCAAAATAATAGGTCTCCCTGAAAAAACACAATATAGGGATTTAAACAAATGTATGTCCGTTACCCTACCTGAGATATTGGAGGTTCCATCTAACGATATACCATTTACAATTGAAAGAAGTCCTAGGATTAGCCTTTTAAGAGAGGATAGAAGCAGTGATAGACCTAGGCCTATAATAGCCACATTTCTTAATTTTCAAGACAAGTTAAAAATGCTCCAATACTATAGGAAAAAGGAAGAAGCAATTATAAAAGACAAAAAAATACTCATATTTCAAGATTATTCTATAGAGGTTTCTAATAAGTGAAGAGAGATGGCACCGTTATGTACACAACTGATAAATAAAGGGTTAAATGCTACTTTAATATACCCAGCTAGGATTCGTTTACAAGGAACAGATGAGATTAAAATGCTAGAAAGTATTAACCCCTTAATGACCACAATGTACCCTGTATGTCACTGGTCGTTAAGGGTTTTTTCAGGACATAATAGCATAAGTCTAGCAAGAACACGCTATTAATGCACTCCCTCCAGCAGGCTTTGTGGAATAGAGCAGTCTCAACGCTGGTGGCAACACCGCGTTATAAAACAATCAAGTCCCAAAAAAAGGCCAACGACATACAGGGTACGTCGCTGGTCCTTAAGGGGTTAAAGAAGCAGAATTGTTCATGACAGGATTGAAATAACTAAGACTGGGGAAGATTATTTTAACAACAAAGTTGTTGAAAATATGAAAAGCTGTGCAGCTTAGAGCTTTGATGTTTGTTATATTTAAAGAAAATATAATGCGTTTATGTTTTTGTTCTTGGAATAGTTTTAACCTTTTTCTTTACCCCTTCTTTTTTTTTTCCCCTCCCTTCTCACCAGAATTTTAGAAGGAAAATAAAATAATATATGCCACGTCTGATAAAAATTACCTCATGGAATGTGGGGGGTATCACCTCCCAAATAAAAGGAAAGCAATACTCAAACAACTTAAACTGATAGGGACAGATATAGCATTAATTCAGGAAACTCATTTAAAAAAGGTGGAATTGGAAAACTTGAAAACTAACTGGGTGGGAACGGTGCTTGGAACTCCATGTAAAAGTAGAAAGAGGGGTGTGGCTATTCTTATAAAGAAAAACTCACAATAAAGTCCTGTTTCCTAGACCCAAATGAAAGATATATGATTTTAAACATACTCACCCAAATTTTGGTTAAATCTGCAAGTGCATATATTGATGGAGATAGAGGGCACACTCATATTGGGTGGCGATTTTAATATGGTATGCCAGGTACCATTAGATAGATTTAGATCAGGGACAACTTTTAAGAAGAGTAGAAGAGATAAACTTGAATCCAACCTCCTTAAAAAATGTATGTATAATCTAAATATAAAAGATATATGGAGGGAAAATAATCCAGTGAGCAAAGATTATACTTGTGCCTCAAAAGTGTATAACACCTTTTCCAGGCTAGACATGTTTTTGATCTGAGAAAAATTATTTGGAATTGAGGCAGAAGCTGCAATAAGAGAGATAATAATATCCGACCATGCCCCGATTACCTTAATTTTGAAAATGAATAACTATAACTCTCAAATAAAAAGATTTCACTTCCCAGAATATTTATTGAATGGCGCAGAATTTAAAGTTTATCTAGCCGAAAAATGGCAAGAATATGTATTTAATAAACGTGAATACTTAGACCATAATTTTTTTAAGAAGCATCAAAAACGGTAATAAGGGGTGAAATCATAGCATATAAAAGTAGAAGTAAGAAAAAACAAAGAAAGAGAAGGAAGTAATAAAGAGACTCAAGTTAGCATATAACAGAGTCCTAAGTGAACCCTCTAAAAACAATTGGCAGTAGGAAGAAGCCAAAGAAGCCAGAGATTTATGGATATTTAACAATACTACACAACAAGAGATTAGAGCAAGCTTAAAATACTATAGGTTTGGAAATAAATCTGGAAAACTTCTTGTGAAATTAGCTAATAATTCAAGAGGACATAATTTTATTGGTACATTAAATAAAGATGGGGGTAACTTCTGGAGGAGGAGCTAAGCGCGAGTCACGCATCGCTTCTCTCTGTTATCCCCGCATCTGCTCCTAAGGCAAGGGAAATTGTGCCTGGAGCCCTGTGACTGGGGAGATAGTGCGGTAAAAGAAAAACAGCCCTTGTGGAAGACAGGCGCGAGTCATCGGTGGGTGCCCTCACTATAGTAAATGGTGATTAAAGAGGCGTAAAAATACTCAGCGTGTCCTAAGATCCTATTAAGCACCCCTGTGAACCACTATGTAACTCTCCCTCCCACCAGTGCTGCGCGAGGGAGACGGAAGCTGGTCAGGGTATTGTAGGCGATAGGGGATAAAGAAAAGTCGGTAGATGAATAGGCTTGAACTTGTGGACCAAAGTATTTTCTCCCCCAGAAGACAAAGACCGACCTCACTTTCATGGTGATGTAAGCGGAAACGAAATACCAGCTCGAATGAGAGGCTGCTGAACTGATAGACCTGAGAGAGGCGGACTGCCGGGCGGCAAACTAAGCACCTTCTAATAGTAAGTATTCTACAAAGAAGGACCTCCTAGTTGTGCTTGCTGTGTGAGATAGTGCTTGTTGCTTAAGCTATTAACAAAATGCTTGTCTTTTTAACTATGCTCTTAAACATCTTGAAAAGCGTGCTGCTACTGCATATCTGCTGAGACTGCAATTAGCAAGCTTAGCAAGTTTTGCATAAAGGGGGCTTGTTTTTGCAGAATCTATTTAATGCTATATGTGCTATGCATGGAATGAGAGAGCAGAAGCTGATCTATGCCTGTGTCCTAACAAAAAATTAAAAGACTTTGCTTGCACTTTTCCTTTAACATTCACTAATCTTCAACCAAGCATACTGACTCAGGGGCCCTTGGGGTATACTTGGAGAGGTCCTCAAAACATCAAATACTTAGAGGAATTATCTTATGTTTAACACTCACATTTGGTATGTCTGGGTCTGAAAAATGGTAAAATACCTAAGTATGTTGGAAAGTGGGCCTATGGGCGACAATTGACTGACTTCAACCAATAAGAAGTGCATACAGGAGGCTTGTTTTCTCTATTTTGGGAGCTGGATTCAGTGCTTATAGGGCTTTTGCTTGGGGGTGGAAAGAACTGTTAAAATCACTATTTGTGTGTGAACTAACAGAGGCTCAATAACCCTTGCTTGTATCCTTAGAAGGAAGGAGAAGGAAGGGAGAAGAAAACAAAAAACAAAAAAACCTTCTTCTATGAACATCTATTAACTTGCACCTAAGTCTATGGAGAAGTGAATTTATAGGCTATAATTGGAGATTTTCTAAATAACAAGTATTACTCTGAGAGAATTGGCTTTTGCGTGTCTTTTAATGCCTACATGCAGTATCTATGAAGATGAAAGATTTGTAAAAATCTGACATATACATGCAAAAAGGAGGTTTATTAAATTTGGACTGTACTCCTGTTACATCTAGAGGGCCTTCTCTATGTTCACTAACAGCTATTGAATAACTTTAAAAAATGCTAAATGGTTTTCTCTTGGTCATTAATTTGTATATCTTAAGTTAAAGGCTTATTGCTCAAATTAGCTTTTGTTGAAACAATTAATTTGTGTTTTATGAGATTGCTTGTATATTAAATATTGCTTTTTTTTTGCTGTAGAGTTTTGTTTAATAACATTTGAGATTTATAAAACTGTCTATAAGAGCAAAAAATCCATTTGTTAGTTGCAGTAACTAATAAGTGGGCACTAGGAAAATTTATGGTGGAAGTTATAGATAGTTACTCTTTTTGTCACTATCACTGTTTTACGTGTGCCCAAATTTTTCTAGGGAGGGATCTGTGGTATAAAAGAAAAGAAAAAAAAAAATCTAATTATATTACAGGCTGAAGTAAATATATTGTATAGAACCTGATATTTAAGAGCTTGTAGAAAAACTCTAGTCTGAAAACGCTGGCATAACTAGCATCTAACGGTTGGAAGTTAAATTAATTTGCTTTCATTTACTTTTTTATTTGGTATACCTATTGGAGGAGAAATAGTCTGCCACATAATAGAAGGAGAAAGGGAAGGGGAAGGAAAGTTGGAGGAAGGAAGAGAAGGGCAGCTGGTTGTAAACAGAAAAAAATTACTCAAAACGTGGATCTCTCTTTTCTGACATAGCTGGCTGACACTGCATGAAGCAACAATAAGCGCTATAATTTGATTTGATTTTTTTTCTTCACAAATCCCTCACTAAACACTTCACATCACCTTCCCTCTCCCCCCCCCCCCCCTGGTTATTTATTTATTTTTTCTTTCCTTCTTTCACACACAATATATGGATAAATTTATTAATTCACCCACCTACACTAAATCCACTTCTCCAGCTATGGCCGGGAAAACGGAAAAATAAATATGCCGTAGAGACTACGGCTGAAATACACCCGAGCACTACTAGTCAATCTCGGGCTAATGAACAAATCGACATGCAAGCCCTAGTTGATAGCATCACGAGTGCCCTGACCCCTTAATTTGAAGTTCTTAGAGCAGAAATCAAACAAGATTTACTAACATTAACAAATGAAGTAAGGCAATACTCCAAGAGGTTGAACAGAGAGTTTCAGACATAGAACACAATAGTGAGAATCTGAAGTCCAAACTTGAGGCTAATAATTCTTTGCTTTCAAAACTACAGTTTAAAATTGAAGATCTAGAGAACCGCTCTAAAAAGAATAATGTTAGGATAATAGAGGACTCCCTGAAAACAAGGGGAATGAGAATTTGATAGAATTTATCTCCATAACTTTGATTAAACTTTTGGGTATCCCTCCCACTTACCCAAATATCCAAAAATGCAGCTCTTTTGCCCCTGTTAATGAGGATGAAGTTTCTGCCCTTATACTGTCCTCCCACCTCACTACCTGTCCCCTCGACCCCATCCCCTCACAGCTACTCCCCTCCCTCTCTTCTACCCTCACCCCCATACTCACACACATTTTCAACCTCTCCCTCAGCACTGGTATATTTCCCTCATCTCTAAAACATGCACTGGTCACACCTATTCTCAAAAAACCTTCCCTTGATCCAACCTCCCCTTCCAATTACCGCTCTATTTCCCTACTTCCTCTTGCCTCAAAGCTCCTCGAAAAGCTAGTTTATACACGTCTATCCCATTTCCTTACACTAAACTCTCTTCTTGACCCACTGAAATCTGGATTTCGTTCCCATCACTCTACAGAGACAGCAATTGTCAAGGTTACCAATGACCTACTTACAGCAAAATCCAAAGGCCACTTCTCTCTGCTTATCCTCCTTGACCTGTCCACAGCCTTTGACACTGTTGAAAACCTTCTTCTGCTCCAAACCCTCCAATTCTTCGGCATCTGTGACACAGCTCTCTCGTGGTTCTCTTCCTATCAGACTAACCATACATTTAGTGTAGCCTTCTCCGGAGCATCCTCTGCCCCATTACCACTTTCTGTCAGGGTACCTCAAGGCTCTGTCCTTGGTCCCCTTCTCTTTTCAATCTACACATCGTCACTAGGTTCCTTAATAAAGTCCCATGGGTTTCAATACCATTTGTATGCCGATGACACACAAATCTACCTCTCTGCACCAGACCTACCTCCTTCCTTACTAACCCGTGTCACCAACTGTCTTTCTCACATCTCATCTTGGATGTCCTCTCACTACCTTAAGCTAAATCTCTCCAAAACTGAACTCCTTATTTTTCCCCCTTCTTCCAATGTCTCCACCCCCAAAATTTCTATAACTGTTGATAATTCCATCACTACCCCTACCCCGCACGCCCGATGTCTTGGGGTCACACTTGACTCAGATCTTTCCTTCACTCCTCACATTCAGTCCTTGGCTAAAGCCTGCCGTTTCCACCTTAAAAACATTGCTAAAATTACACATTTCCTTACACAAGATACAACCAAGATTTTAATCCACTCTCTCATCCTTTCCCACCTCGACTACTGCAATTCCGTCCTCTCTGGTCTACCTAGCTGCCGCATAGCTCGATTACAATCCATTATGAATGCCTCTGCCAGGCTCATCTTCCTTACTCGTCGCTCTTCATTTGCTGCACCTCTCTGCCAATCCCTTCACTGGCTTCCTCTTTAATATAATTTATTACTTAGTCTTTTGACATGGCGCCTCCCCAAAGTGTAAGGGTGAGGGGAGGGTACCCCTCACAAGGGTTAATTGTAAATAGGACACTAAATAGTGGAAGGTTAGATATAGGAAGATGTGTGGGTGACGTGGAGGGGGGAAATATTATTTTTGTCAGTCCATTTTTTTTTCTTTTCTCCCCGTGTGGGGTTTGCTTTTCCCTTGTTATTAATTAAAATAGATAATGAATGATCAAGTGGATTTTTTAAACATAGTCTCATGGAATATAGGGGGTATTAATTATTTTATTAAACAAAAAACAATGCTGTCCCAACTTAAAAAAATGAATTGTACTATATCATTTCTGCAAGAAACTCACTTAGATTTAATTTAAGCTGCATATTAAAATCCTCCTGGGTGAGAGAGGTGATTGCATCACCAGGGGACCACAGGAGAAAGGGAATAACTATTCTATTAGGAAAAAAGCTGAAGGCACAAATATTACACATTTTTACGGACCCAGAAGGCAGATATCTCCTCCTGAAGTTAAAAATAGCTAACTCCACCTACACACTCTGTAATATCTATGCTCCAAACGTTCCCAGTCCATGCTTTTGGGACAATCTCCAACTGAAGGTATTACAGTGTGCAGAGGGATATGTTATTATTGGAGGAGACTTTAATATGGCTCCCCAATATTCCTTAGATAGATATAGGAAAAAGATACCCCTCTTTAAAACTAAAAGAGACACTTTGGAGACTAAATTGTTTAGAAAGATTATCTCAAACTTGGCCCTCAGGGACATATGGCGAACTCAAAATCCAGATGTCAGAGAATTTACATGCCTTTCTAAGGCACATAAGTCCCTTTCAAGGATTGACTTATTTCTAGTAAATGATATAACTGCCAGACTACAAATCAAAGCTGATATACATTCTATTTGCCTATCAGACCATGCTCCGATCTCTCTCTCAATATCTGCCCTTAGTTCCACTCCTACACCTCCCTATTTTTGGTTTCCACAGTATCTGTGTAATGATATGAAGTTCAAGGATTTTGTTAGAAAAAAGTTTGAAGAATTTCTGCAGTTTAATTATGATTACATAGGTAAGCCAGTAGTGTTCTGGGAGACAGCAAAGGTGGTTTTAAGAGGAGAAATTACTGCATATACAATAGCGTTAACAAAGAAAGTTAAAAAAAGAGAACAGGAAGTGTTAAACTTTCTTTCGAAGGCCTACAACCGTTATTTGCAAGAAAGAACTTCGGAAAACTGGGATACTTATAATAAAGCAAAAAAGGAGAGGGATACCTTATTAGTCTATAAGACAACACAAGCTGAGATTAGATCACAGGCCAAATTCTATAAATATGGGAACAAATCTGGAAAATTATTGGCGGAAATAGTTAAGAATGAAAAGAAATCTTCAGTAATGGATTGAATCCAGAACAAAGGAGTAATGGCTACAACTTCAGAGGAGATACTTCAAGTGTTTACAAAATACTACAATAGTCTATATTCCTTTCAAGACTCTGATAAGCAGCAAAAAAAAGAGTTTTGGGAAAAGATTGAGAATACAGTAATATACCCTGAATTAAGTTCAAATATAAACTCCCCTATTTCTGAAATTGAAATTGATAAAGCTATTAAGAACTTAGCTAGAGATAAAGCACCCGGACCAGATGCAGTACCTAATGAATTCTATAAAATACTATCTCAAAATATTACACCTTATCTGAAGAATTTATTTAGCTCTTTTTATAGTGAAAATAAACCTATCCCCTCCAGTTTCTCTGCATCTCTGACTATGCTGATCCTGAAGCCAGGAAAGGACCCTACTAAAAAAGAATCTTATAGACCTATAGCACTTTTAAACTCCGATTATAAATTGCTTACTTTTATTCTTGCCAACCGTCTACAAAAAGTAATGCCTAACATTATACATGAAGATCAGGCAGGTTTCATGTATAAAAGAAACTCGGTGGCTAAGATTATGGAGCTTTTTCTAGCTTTAGACTATCATAATTATTTAAAGGGACTTCACACACAAGAAAAGATCAATTTAATAGATTCAGCACTTATTTCAATTGACGCAGACAAAGCGTTTGATTCGGTACATTATGCTGTTCTCCTTGACCAAAATAATAGTAAACAATACTATATCATCGGACATAAATCTTAGAAGAGGCACATGTAAAGGCTGCCCATTATCTCCCTTTCTATTTAATTTAATCGAACCCCTGGCAATCATGATACATCAGTATCAAGAAGGCATTACAATTGGATTGAAGGAAATGAAAATCACCTTATATGCAGATGATATTCTTCTGTATATATCTAACACTAAGATAAATATTCCAAAAGTGCTGTCGATTATTGAATCATTTGGGTCTTTCTCTGGTCATAGGGTTAACGTCTCGAAATCAGAGATTTTCTGGATTAGGGAAAATAAGGATTCTATGTTAGTGACTCCTTTTAGAGTTGCAACTAATTCTTTTAAGTATCTTGGAATTATCATATCTCGACAACCAAAGAACTGGTATCATCATACCCCCAATACTAGATAAAGTTAAGGAAAATATGAAAAATTGGCAAAACTTCCCATTATCAATTTCAAGACGAATAGCTTTATTCAAAATGATACTCTTGCCAAAGATTTTATATGTTCTGCAAAATATCCCAGTTTTCCTGAAAGGTAAGGATTTAAGAGCCTAAATGCCTCAATTCGAAGGTTTATTTGGCAAAATAAGAAACCTAGAATCTCATTTAAAAAACTATGTATATCTAAAAGATTTGGAGGCATAGCCCTACCTAATATTCGAACAATTTAGTGTTTCTGGCTAGGATTGTGTTGGGCTGGATAATGCGTTCAGATTATGTCACAAATAATGCCCTTGAAAAAAATATAACCTATCCATATATCCCGATATCTTTAATACATCTTGGATCCAATAAAACGCCTAAAAAAATTAAACAACTCCAATCCATATATATTCCTATAATAGCTTGGCGCAAGATTCTTCTAATCTTAGGGATTAAAACTAATATTTCCAGATATCAAACGATTCTTGGAAACCCAGAGTGTCAACACGGTATTCAATCAAAGGTCTTTCAGACCTGGAGAGACTCAGGATTAAGTAGGATTGGCCAGTTATTGGATACAGAGAACCATACAATTAAAACATTCAGCACATTGAGGCAGGAGTTCAATCTAGAGAATAAGGATTTTTTTGCATATCTATAAACTAGACACTATGCTTATAAGCTAATTGATGAACATTGTTGGAACTGGAACTGGGGAGAGATGGAGAATTGGATCCTAATGGTCAAAAATGGATTGTTTTCAATATCTATAGGTTATCAAATGATTATTTCCAGACTAAATGACCCAGATTTAAGAGAAATATCTCAGCAGTGGACTAATATAATTCCTGGCGTAGTTATAACTAAATTTATAAAAATGTTGGTCAGGATTAAAACTCCCTACTGTAGATATAGATAAAATGAATACAATTATAGAACCAATTTCGGAAAAGGAGATTGAAAAGGCAATAAAAAAACTTGAATAATAACAAATCTCTAGGACCAGATTTATTTCCAAATGAATACTACAAAGTATTGTTAGGACATATAATACCTAGTTTAATGTCTTTATTTAATTAATATTTTATAGAAGAGAAAGATATGTCAGCTAGTTTTATTTCATCTTGGACCTCATTAATACTTAAACCTAATAAAAAAAAAGTGACCAGATGGATTCTTATAGACCCATATCTCTCCTGAATGTAGATATCAAATTATTGACAGGCATAATGGCTGATAGATTTCAAACAATACTTAAATCAATAATATATAAAGATCAAACAGGATTTCTGAAAGGGAGAAATTCAGCATCTAACTTTAGAAATGTTTTCCTTGCATTAGATTATCATAAAAAACAAGGTAAGGCCTCTTCACAAGTTAAGAAACAGGATACAGCAATTATCTCCTTAGATGCTCAAAAAGCTTTTGATGCAATAGAATGGAATCATTTATATACTTCACTTATACAGTTTGGTTTTCATAAAAAAAAATATTAAACTAATTGAAAATGTATACAATTCCCCTAGTACAGCGCTATTAGTAAATGGTCAAATATCAAAAAAGATAACTCTGAAAAGAGGCACCAGACAAGGTTGCCCTCTATCTCCTTTATTGTTTGACATTGTAAAAGAACTGCTAGCGTGTGTATTAAGAGAGAGAATGGAAGGAATTAAAATGGACCAATACGAGTGTAAGATAGCACTATTTATTTATAAAATATTTTACCAGGAAGAATACATTGAGATTTCTCTCATTTTCAAGTATGTCCTGGGTCCACAAAACATTGCATTGATACAATAGGGTACAATAATACAAAAACAATATTAATACATAACATATGCAGAATTTAACATAGAACAGGTAGGAAATATAAAATCAACCATGACAGGTGCATTCTGTTTTGAGATATGCAGAGAGGGATCTCTTAAAGGTTTTTAGACTTGGGGAAGGTTTTAAAGTGTGCGGGAGGTCGTTCCATAATTGTGGTGCTCTGTAGGAAAAGGAGGATCGAGCTGCTTTCTTTTTGTATAGAGGCAGACTAAATAATGTACTGCTACTGGATCCGAGGTTATGGGAGGTGGGAACAGCCGTGAAAGAGCATTCTGCTCAGGTAGGGTGGGAGCTTCCAAGAAAGACTTAAACACAAGGCAGGAAAGATGGAGGGTGCGTTTGGATTCCAGTGACAGCCAGTTTAGTTCTTTTAGCATGTCACAATGGTGGGTCCTGTAGTTACATTGTAGCAGAAAGCGGCAGAACGAGTTATACAGTGTATTATGTTTATTAAGGTGAGTTTGCGGTGCAGGTGCATATACTACATCTCCATAATCCATGATTGGCATCAGAATTTGCTGTACAATCTTTTCCTTTACTGTAGGGCTGAGGCAGGATTTGTTTCTGTACAGGGCACCTAGTTTTGGATAGAGTTTAGATGCAAGTTTTTCTATGTGGGGGCCAAAAGATAGATTGGGTCTAACAACATACCCAAGTATTTGAAAGAGTGGACTGCGGTCAGTGTGCCATTTGATTTTGTTTTAATGCGTAGATGGGACTTTTGTAGTTTGCGTAATTTAGGTACCGTTCCAAAGATCATTGTGAAAGTTTTGTCAGTGTTTAGGAAGAGTTTGTTTTTTGAGATCCACTTTTCTACCTCTGTGAACTGGTCTTGGAGCACTGCCTCAAGCTGCGGCAGATCGGGTTTGTTTGCATAGATTACTGTGTTGTCTGCGTACATGTGTACAGTTGAGGATTTGCAGACATTTGGCAGATCATTTATAAATAATGTGAATAGTAGTAGGCCGAGAATGGAACCTTGGGGAACACCACACGTGACTGAGAGAGGGAGGTAGTCACTGTCAGAAATGGAGACATACTGTGATCGATCCGATACATATGATCGAAACCAGGTTAGCAGACGATCACCAATACCTGAGTTTTTTAGTTTGAGCAGTAGTATGTTGTGGTCTACTGTGTCAAAGGCCTTTGCAAAATCAAGAAAAATAGCTCCAGTTAGGTCTCCTTGTTCCATGCCAGTTTGGATGTCGTTGCAAACTTTTAGGAGGGCAGTTGTAGTGGAGTGATTCGGGCAAAAACCCGATTGAACAGGGGTCATATAGTTAGATTGTTGGTAATACTCACATAGTTGCGTACGGACACATTTTTCTAAGATTTTTGACAATACTGGGAGCAATGATATTGGGCGATAGTTAGTAACCATGGTTAACTCACCACTTTTATGGCTAGGCACTACTCTTGCAGTCTTCCAAAGTTTAGGTATGTATCCAGACACCAAGGATACATACTTAATTACGGTTGTGACAGGTTTAGCAATTGCTGATGCGCTGAGCTTCAACAGCATTGCTGGGATTTGGTCAGGTCCAGACTGGTTTTTCATTTTTAGATTATTAAGGTGTTTCTTAACGACATTGGTGGGTACAGGTCTAAAATTGAGCTTATCTATATTTGGTCTTTGTAAATTTAGTGGGGCCTGATCCACATTTGTAGTTTCAGGATGCGTGTCATTTTTAGTTTGTCAATCAGGGTGGTGGAGCATCCAACAAAATAATTGTTAAAGGCATTTGCTACTTCTAAGGGAAGTTGCAGGGTTTGGTTATCCACTTTGACAGTGGAGGGTTGGGAGTGGATTGGGGGAGTGTGTAAGTTATTTATGACTTTCCAAAACTTTCTAGGGTTTGATATGTTATTTTTCAGATTTTCACAGAATTTTCTATATACACAGTGATCGTTCATGGAGCCAGTATGCTTGAACTTTGACCACAATGAATCACAAAATTGGTACATTTGAATGAGGTCAGCTGTGATCCAATTCATATGGGCTCCTTTTACTCTCACCTTACGCAGCGGGGCATGCAAATTTCAAAACTGTAGGAGTTCGGACTGAAGGAATTCAACTGCAGAGTCTAAATCTGGAATTAGGTTTAATCTGTGCCAGGATAGGTTCTTGATGTCATTTAGAAATGATTGAAGATTACATTTTTTGAAGGACCTGGTGATTTTAACCTTGGGAGAGGATTTAGTAGCCCTTATTTTGCGCACGCAGTATACTAAGCAGTGGTCACTGAAACTGTTAGGGAGAACACCTGCCTCCTGGATTCGGTCAGGGGAAGTGGAGAGAATCCAATTGAGGAGGGTGTGGTTATGGCTTTTAATGTTTATGCGAGTTGGGGAGGAGATTAATTGCGTTAGCTGCAAAGTCTTAAATGGTGAGCAATAACTATTGTTTTTAGGATTCAGCAAATCAATATTAAAATCTCCAAAGACCAAAATTTCACTTTTTGGATTTTGAGCTATGGCTTCACTAAGGAGATGGACTATGTCAGAACGGGAATGCACGGGGGAGTTAGGTGGGCGGTAGATTCCTGCAACAATGATTGATTTACTGCACGGGATCTCAATTGTGCCAGAAAGGAAATCAAAGGTGGCAGGAGAGCTAGATTTTTGTAAGGGGATGAACTTTATGGAATTGTCAACATAAATTACAATGCTGCCTCCTCTTTTTGCTCTGTCAATTCTAGGGCATGAATACCCATGTATAGCAATGACAGAGTCAGGTATTTTTGCGGTTAGCCAGGATTCAGAGAACACAATGATTTTGGGCTTGTAATGTGAACACCATGCTTGCAATGCATTAATTTTTGGTAGTAAGCTGCGGATGTTACAGTGCACAAAGGAGAGGCCTTTTTTTAGCTGGAAGGCTAGGAATGGAATTTGTTGGGGGACCAGGGTTAGACTCTACGTCATTTGCAAGAGCAAATAACATAAGGAATAGGAATTTGGACATAATTTTTGATTGACCATAAAGGGAATGGGATACTTTATAATTTTGTGAGGTGGGGGTAGGGGGACTGTTTTTTTTATAACTCTCCACCAGTATTCGGCAGATAAGTTATGGCAACAGAGCAAGCCATGGTGAATGCTAATTTATTTTCCAGTTTGAGGTGTGTGCTTATGGCGGTAGTGATGTGAGCAAAATTGGAGTGAGAAAAGGGTTATTACGAATAACAGTACGGTCATATTTGGATTATGAAAACAAAACAAAAAAACAAACAATTTTTTTTTTAAGTATATAATATTGAGGTGTGATTTATAGCTACTTGTAGGGAGAGAGGGAATGTATTATATAGGGTTAAGTGAATGGAAGGTTGTGCTGATCAGTGATTGCACCTGTCATTTCAGGAGAATGAAAGTTGTGTAGGAGACTATCTATAAATGAGCAAATGAGCTTGGAGTGGGTGGGGTGAGGGGCAGGGTGGGAGGGAAATCGTTTTCCAGAAGTCTACCTGTTGCTTGCAAATGACAGTTTCAACAGCTGAGTGAAAATCCTTGTATTTTCTTTGAGTTTTGGGGCAGGAATATATTTCAAATTAGTCATACGCCGATGACTTGCTTTTATTTGTGAGAAATCTTGAAAAAAATATTCCTTTAGTTATGGAAATAATAGCTAGTTTTAGTTCTTTCTCTGGGTACAAAATAAATCCTAGTAAATCTGAAATGATGATGATTGGTGGGTAAATTAATACTAGAATTAATCAATATTTTAAAATAGCACAAGAAGGCATAAAATATTTGCCAATTTATATCTCCCCGCATGAGGACAGATGGTATGGTATGAACTATATACCATTATTTAAGAAAATAAAGGAAGAGTTCAAGTTCTGGACCAAGCTACCATTATCTATATCCGGTAGAATTTATCTATTTAAAATGATAACTTTTCCAAAAATACTGTATATTATGCAAAACATTCCAGTACCGATTCTTAAGAAAGACTTAAAAACGTTACAATCCGATATTTAAAAAATTATCTGGAATGAAAGAAAACCTAGAATATCCTTGAGTAAGTTATATTTACAAAGGGAATGTGGGGGTTTTGCACTCCCAAACTTGGAATATTATAATTGGTTAACCCTAAGTAGAATAGTGATAGAATGGATTTCCGAAATTGCATATTATAGAGTACCTGGAATAGAGATACATTTTTTTTCTCCGTTTAAAATGCAAAATATCTTACATATTCCATGTCAAGAATTACCCATAGAGGTTAAGAAGTTAAAAACAATGTATTACCCTATCTGAGCCTGGAAAAAAATTTGTGTAAAACTTAAAATTCAATTTGGTATGTCAAAATATTTAGCAATACAGAATAATCCGGCGTTCTCGGAAGGCATAAATTCAGCGGTATTTTAAAATTGGGAAAGAAGAGGCCTAAAATTTATACACCAAATTATATATCAAGAAAGAAAATTCATTATGGCCTAGATTTGGAGTTTGGCGTTAGCCGTGAAAACCCGCGTTAGAGGCTCCTAACGCTGGTTTTAGGCTACCTCCGGTATTTGGAGTCACTCAAAAAAGGGTCTAACGCTCACTTTTCAGCCGCGACTTTTCTATACCGCAGATCCCCTTACGTAAATTGCGTATCCTATCTTTTCAATGGGATCTTTCTAACTCCGGTATTTAGAGTCGTGTCTGAAGTGAGCGTTAGACATCTAACGACAAAACTCCAGCCGCAGGAAAAAAGTCAGTAGTTAAGAGCTTTCTGGGCTAACGCCGGTTTATAAAGCTCTTAACTACTGTGCTCTAAAGTACACTAACACCCATAAACTACCTATGTACCCCTAAACCGAGGTCCCCCCACATCGCCGCCACTCGATTAAATTTTTTTAACCCCTAATCTGCCGACCGCCACCTACGTTATACTTATGTACCCCTAATCTGCTGCCCCTAACACCGCCGACCCCTATATTATATTTATTAACCCCTAACCTGCCCCCCACAACGTCACAGCCAGCTACCTACAATAATTAACCCCTAATCTGCCGACCGCAAAGCGCCGCCACCTACGTTATACTTATGTACCCCTAATCTGCTGCCCCTAACACCGCCGACCCCTATATTATATTTATTAACCCCTAATCTGCCCCCCTCAACGTCGCCTCCACCTGCCTACACTTATTAACCCCTAATCTGCCGAGCGGACCGCACCACTATTATTATAAAGTTTTTAACCCCTAATCCGCCTCACTAACCCTATAATAAATAGTATTAACCCCTAATCTGCCCTCCCTAACATCACCGACACCTAACTTCAAACATTAACCCCTAATCTGCCGACTGGAGCTCACCGCTATTCTAATAAATGTATTAACCCCTAAAGCTAAGTCTAACCCTAACACTAACACCCCCCTAAGTTAAATATAATTTAAATCTAACGAAATAAATTAACTCTTATTAAATAAATTATTCCTATTTAAAGCTAAATACTTACCTGTAAAATAAATCCTAATATAGCTACAATATAAATTATAATTATATTATAGCTATTTTAGGATTAATATTTATTTTACAGGTAACTTTGTATTTATTTTAACCAGGTACAATAGCTATTAAATAGTTAAGAACTATTTAATAGCTAAAATAGTTAAAATAATTACAAAATTACCTGTAAAATAAATCCTAACCTAAGTTACAATTAAACCTAACACTACACTATCAATAAATTAATTAAATAAACTACCTACAATTACCTACAATTAACCTAACACTACACTATCAATAAATTAATTAAATACAATTCCTACAAATAAATACAATTAAATAAACTAGCTAAAGTACAAAAAATAAAAAAGAACTAAGTTACAAAAAATAAAAAAATATTTACAAACATAATAAAAATATTACAACAATTTTAAACTAATTACACCTACTCTAAGCCCCCTAATAAAATAACAAAGCCCCCCAAAATAAAAAAATGCCCTACCCTATTCTAAATTACTAAAGTTCAAAGCTCTTTTACCTTACCAGCCCTGAACAGGGCCCTTTGCGGGGCATGCCCCAAGAAGTTCAGCTCTTTTGCCTGTAAAAAAAAACATACAATACCCAAGCCCCCCAACATTACAACCCACCACCCACATACCCCTAATCTAACCCAAACCCCCCTTAAATAAACCTAACACTAAGCCCCTGAAGATCTTCCTACCTTGTCTTCACCTCACCGGGTTCAACGATCTGTCCAGAAGAGCTCCTCCGATGTCCTGATCCAAGCCCAAGCGGGGGGCAGAAGATGTCTTCCATCCGATTGAAGTCTTCATCCAAGCGGGATCTTCTATGGTCATCCATCCGGAGCGGAGCGGCAGGATCCTGAAGATATTGGATCAGGACATCGGAGGAGCTCTTCTGGACAGATCGTTGAACCCGGTGAGGTGAAGACAAGGTAGGAAGATCTTCAGGGGCTTAGTGTTAGGTTTATTTAAGGGGGGTTTGGGTTAGATTAGGGGTATGTGGGTGGTGGGTTGTAATGTTGGGGGGCTTGGGTATTGTATGTTTTTTTTTACAGGCAAAAGAGCTGAACTTCTTGGAGCATGCCCCGCAAAGGGCCCTGTTCAGGGCTGGTAAGGTAAAAGAGCTTTGAACTTTAGTAATTTAGAATAGGGTAGGGCATTTTTTTATTTTGGGGGGCTTTGTTATTTTATTAGGGGGCTTAGAGTAGGTGTAATTAGTTTAAAATTGTTGTAATATTTTTATTATGTTTGTAAATATTTTTTTATTTTTTGTAACTTAGTCCTTTTTTATTTTTTGTACTTTAGCTAGTTTATTTAATTGTATTTATTTGTAGGAATTGTATTTAATTAATTTATTGATAGTGTAGTGTTAGGTTAATTGTAGGTAATTGTAGGTAGTTTATTTAATTAATTTATTGATAGTGTAGTGTTAGGTTTAATTGTAACTTAGGTTAGGATTTATTTTACAGGTAATTTTGTAATTATTTTAACTATTGTAGCTATTAAATAGTTCTTAACTATTTAATAGCTATTGTACCTGGTTAAAATAAATACAAAGTTACCTGTAAAATAAATATAAATCCTAAAATAGCTATAATATAATTATAATTTATATTGTAGCTATATTAGGATTTATTTTACAGGTAAGTATTTAGCTTTAAATAGGAATAATTTATTTAATAAGCGTTAATTAATTTCGTTAGATTTAAATTATATTTAACTTAGGGGGGTGTTAGTGTTAGGGTTAGACTTAGCTTTAGGGGTTAATACATTTATTAGAATAGCGGTGAGCTCCAGTCGGCAGATTAGGGGTTAATGTTTGAAGTTAGGTGTCGGCGATGTTAGGGAGGGCAGATTAGGGGTTAATACTATTTATTATAGGGTTAGTGAGGCGGATTAGGGGTTAATAACTTTATAATAATAGCAGTGCGGTCCGGTCGGCAGATTAGGGGTTAATAAGTGTAGGCAGGTGGAGGCGACGTTGTGGGGGGCAGATTAGGGGTTAATAAATATAATATAGGGGTCGGCGATGTTAGGGCAGCAGATTAGGGGTACATAGGGATAATGTAAGTAGCGGCGGTTTACGGAGCGGCAGATTAGGGGTTAATAATAATATGCAGGGGTCAGCGATAGCGGGGGCGGCAGAATAGGGATTAATAAGTGTAAGGTTAGGGGTGTTTAGACTCGGGGTACATGTTAGAGTGTTAGGTGCAGACGTAGGAAGTGTTTCCGCATAGCAAACAATGGGGCTGTGTTAGGAGCTGAACGCAGCTTTTTTGCAGGTGTTAGGTTTTTTTTCAGCTCAAACAGCCCCATTGTTTTCTATGGGAGAATCGTGCACGAGCACGTTTTTGAGGCTGGCCGCTTGCGTAAGCAACTCTGGTATCGAGAGTTGAAGCTGCGTTAAATATGCTCTACGCTCCTTTTTTGGAGCCTAACGCAGCCTTTATGTGGACTCTCAATACCAGAGTTATTTTTATGGTGCGGCCAGAAAAAAGCCGGCGTTAGCTACGCGGGTCTTTACCGACAAAACTCCAAATCTAGGCCTATGACTTTTGAAATGTTAAAGAAAGAGGATTTTTTACATAATAATGATTTTTTTGCTTTTTTACAAATTAAGCACTATGTAGATAAAATTATTAGAAATAATGGATATGATTGGAATTGGGAAAGAATGGAATCTCGGATAGGAATGGTTAAGCAAGGAATTTATCCCATATCACCATGGTATAAAATCAATTTGGAGC
This sequence comes from Bombina bombina, assembly GCF_027579735.1. Lineage (NCBI taxonomy): Eukaryota > Metazoa > Chordata > Amphibia > Anura > Bombinatoridae > Bombina > Bombina bombina. The sequence continues at coordinate 968,811,761 of NC_069503.1, forward strand.
AATTGACCAGAAAATGGAGCCCCTATATAAGTCAGATAGACACAGATTATTTAAAAGAATCAATCCAAAGTGTTGCTAAAACAACGTCAGAGATATGGAGGGAGTCACATATAAAATTGATGTATAAAACTTATTATAGTCCTAAATAAAGAGCAGAGTGGAGCAATAAAGAGTTTGATAAATGTCCTAAATGTAGATTATATGCTGCAGACCTTGGCTAAAAATTGAATATTGGCTTTCAAAATCCTTAATAGACAAAATAATTTCAAGTCAGAACAAATAATATTTCTGATAAATAATACGGATACGAAGTAAGATGACAAATTGATAAATATGGTTGTGCTAACTGGTAGTAGTGTAATATTAAAAAAATTGGAAACATAGACAAAACCTTAGATTTACTGATTGGAAGAATTTCCTCATGGAACAAATGATCATAGAACAATTTGCTACACAAGTACAAAATAAGTACGAAGTAAATAAGTTCCTTAAAAAATGGGGTTTATTGATAAGTTCACTAAATAAATTACAACAGGAACAGATAGTCTACCCATTTAGAGACTCACTGTCGGCTATCCCCTGGATTTCTGGTGTAGAAGGTTAAAATTGTAGTTATTTATTTTTTCTCCCCTTTTCTTATTGTTTAGTTTTAAGTTGGGATAATGAATAGTAACCCCCCCCCCCCCCCCCCGCAATGTTAGGTACAATATGCCTGTGTAAATGCCCGTGGATTGGCCCGAAGTGTAACAAGAAGATATTGATATACTTTGTTTTTCTTTTCGGGTTATTGTCTAGACATTATGTATAAATCTATTATATGATGGCCTTGATAGGCGCAAATCTTATATGCATGTAATATTGTTGGTCTTAATAAAAAATTAAAAAAAGAACAAGAGGTCCTGATCTCAAGCTGAAAGGGACACTAACCCCATTTTTTTTATTTTGTGATTCAGATAGAGCATGCAATT